>NW_027668966.1:192500-195000 GCF_964194185.1 Rhinolophus hipposideros | reverse complement strand
GGCTTCGTTTAGTCCTAGGACTCCGAACAGGTGTAGGGCTGGATTCGGGTGTGGCTAAGGGTGGGTCCAGGGTGATTCCGTAGGACACGGGTTAGTGCTCTGGCTAACGGTAGGGCAAGGTGTACTGGTCCCTGACGGGCAAGTGCTAGGCCTCGGACTAGAGTGAGCACCTGGCGTTGGTCTAGGGCCCGAGCTAGGGCTAGTGGGAGTGGTAGGTGTAGCGCTGGGGTAGGCATAGGGCAAGAGGTGGGTGTCGGGGTAAACCTAGGAGTAGGCCTAGGGCCAGGAGTTGGAGCTGTGGCTAGGGGTAGTGATGGGGGTGGGCCTATGGTTAGGGGTAGCTGTAGGGCCAGGGGTAGGGGTAGGACTAGAGGTAGTGCTAGGCGTAGGCCTAGGGTGAGGGGGAGTGCTCGGGGTAGGGTTAGGTGTAGTGCTAGTGGTTGGCAGAGGCCCACGGGCAGTGTTAGTGTTAGGGCTCATGTTAGGCCTAGGATTAGTGGTAGTGGTAGGGGTTGGCCGAGGGCTAGGGGTAGGTGTCACGGGAGGGCTCCGTTTAGTCCTAGGACCCCGAACAGATGTAGGGCTGGATTCGGGTGTGGCTAAGGGTGGGTCCAGGGTGATTCCGTAGGACACTAGTTAGTGCTCTGGCTAACGGTATGGCAAGGTGTACTGGTCAGCGACGGGCAAGTGCTAGGCCTCGGACTAGAGTGAGCACTGGGCGTTGGTCTAGGGCCGAGCTAGAGGTAGTGGGAGCGGTAGGTGTAGCGCTGGGGTAGGCATAGGGCAAGAGGTGGGTGTCGGGGTAAACCTAGGAGTAGGCCTAGGGCCAGGAGTTGGAGCTGTGGCTAGGGGTAGTGATGGGGGTTGGCCTATGGTTAGGGGTAGCTGTAGGGCCAGGTGTAGGGGTAGGACTAGAGGTAGTGTTAGGCGTAGGCCTAGGGCGAGGGGGAGTGCTCGGGGTAGGGTTAGGTGAAGTGCTAGTGGTTGGCAGAGGCACACGGGCAGTGTTAGGCTTAGGGCTCATGTTAGGCCTAGGATTAGTGGTAGTGGTAGGGGTAGGCCGAGGGTTAGAGGTAGGTGTCACGGGAAAACTCGGGTTAGTCCTAGGTCTCGGAACAGGTGTAGGGCTGGTTTCGGGTGTGGCTAAGGTTGGGTCAGGGTGATTTCGTGGGACACAGGTTAGTGTTCTGGCTAACGGTAGAGCAAGGTGTACTGGTCGGGGACGGGCAAATGCTAGGCTTCGGACTAGAGTTAGCACTGGGCGTTGGTCTAGGGCCGAGCTAGAACTAGTGGGAGCGGTAGGTGTAGTGCTGGGGTAGGCATAGGGCAAGAGGTGGGTGTTGGGTTTAACCTAGGAGTAGGCCTAGGGCCAGGAGTTGGAGCTGTGGCTAGGGGTAGGGATGGGGGTGGGCCTATGGTTAGTTGTAGCTGTAGGGCCAGGGTTAGGGGTAGGACCAGAGGTAGTGCTAGGCGTAGGCCTAGGGCGAAGGGTAGTGCTCGGGGTAACCTAACTTTAACCCTAACCCTAACCCTAACCAAACCCTAACCCTAACACTAACCCTAACCCTAATCCCTAACCCTAACCCTAACCCTAACCCTAACCCTTAACCTAACACCAACCCTAACCCTAACCCTAACCCTAACCCTAATTCTAACCCTAACCCTAACCATAACCCTAACCCTAACCCTAACCCTAACACCAACCCTAACCCTAACCCTAACACTAACCCTAACCTAACCCCTAACCCTAACCCTAACCCTAAACCTAAAACCAACCCTAACCCTAACCTTAACCCTAACCCTAACACCAACCCTAACCCTAACCCTAACACTAACCCTAACCTAACCCCTAACCCTAACCCTAACCCTAACCCTAAACCTAACACCAACCCTAACCCTAACCCTAACACCAACCTCAACCCTAACACTAACCCTAACCCTAACCCTAACACTAACCTCAATCCTAACCCTAACCCTAACCCCTAACCCTAACCCTAATTATAACCCTAACCCTAACCTAACCCTAACCCTAACACCAACCCTAACCCTAACCCTAACCCTGACCCTAATTCTAACCCTAACCCTAACTCTAACCATAACCCTAACCCTAACCCTAACCCTAACCACTAACCCTAACCCTAACCCTAAACCTAACCCTAACCCTAACCCTAACCCTAACTATAACCCTAACCCTAACCTAACCCTAACCCTAACACCAACCTTAACCATAACCCTAACCCTGACCCTAATTCTAACCCTAACCCTAACTCTAACCCTAACCCTAACCCTAACACCAACCTTAACCATAACCCTAACCCTGACCCTAATTCTAACCCTAACCCTAATTCTAACCCTAACCCTAACTGTAACCCTAACCCTAACACTAACCGTAACCCTAACCCTAACACCAACCCTAACCCTAACCCTAACCCTAACCCTAACCCTAACCCTAACCCTAACCTAACCCTAACCCTAACACCAACCCTAACCCTAACCCTAA
>NW_027668966.1:137500-182500 GCF_964194185.1 Rhinolophus hipposideros | reverse complement strand
AACCCTAACCCTAAACCTAACACCAACCCTAACCCTAACCCTAACCCTAACCCTAACACCAACCCTAACGCTAACCCTAAGCCTAACCCCTAACCCTAACCCTAACCCTAATCTAAACCTAACCCTAACCCTAACCCTAACCCTAACCCTAACCCTAAACCTAACACCAACCCTAACCCTAACCCTAACACCAACCTCAACCCTAACCCTAACCCTAACCTAACCCTAACCTTAACACCAACCCTAACCCTAAACCTAACCCTAACCCTAACCCTAACCCTAAACCTAACACAAACCCTAACCCTAATTCTAACCCTAATCCTAACCCTAACCCAAATAAGGGCAAGGTGTACTGGTCAGCGACGGGCAAGTTCTAGGCCTCGGACTAGAAGGAGCCATGCGCGTTGGTCTGGAGCCCGAGCTAGGGCTAGTGGGAGTAGTAGGCGTAGCGCTGGGGTAGGCATAGGGCAAGGGCTGGGTGTCGAGGTAAACCTCGGAGTAGGCCTAGGGCCAGGAGTGGGAGCTGTGGCTAGGGGTACGGATGGAGGTGGGCCTATGGGTACGGGGGGCTGTAGGGCCAGGGGTAGGGGCAGGACAAGAGGTAGTGCTAGGCGTAGGCCTAGGGAGAGGGGTAGTGCTCGGGGTAGGTTTAGGTGAAGGGTTAGTGGTTGGCAGAGGCCCACGGGCAATGTTAGGGTTAGGGGTCATGTTAGGCCTAGGACTAGTGGTAGTGGTAGGGGTTGGCCGAGGGCTAGGGGTAGGTGTCACAGAAGGGCTCCGGGTAGTCCTAGGACACGGAACGAGTGTAGGGCTGGTTAGGGTGTGGTAAGGGTGGGTCCATGGTGATTTCATAAAACACGGGTTAGTGCTCTGGCTATGGTAGGGCAAGGTGTAGTGTTCGGCGACGGGCAAGTTCTAGGCCTCGGAGGAGAGTGAGCACTGGGCGTTGGTCTAGGGACCGAGCTAGGGCTAGTGAGAGCGGTAGGCGTAGCGCTGAAGTAGGCAAAAAGCAAGGGGTGGGTGTCGGGGTAAACCTCAAAGTAGGCCTAGGACCAGGATTGGGAGCTGTGGCTAGGGGTAGGGATGGGTGTGGGCCTATGGGTAAAGGGGGCTGTAGGGCCAGGGGTAGGAGTAGGACCAGAGGTAGTGCTAGGCGTAGGCCTAGGGCGACGGGTAGTGCTCGGGGTAACCTAACTTTAACCCTAACCCTAACCCTAACCCTAATCCTAACACTAACCCTAAACCTAATCCCTAACCCTAACCCTAACCTTAACCCTAAACCTAACCCTAAATCTAACACCAACCCTAACCCTAACTTTAACCCTAACCCTAATTCTAACCCTAACCCTAACCATAACCCTAACCCTAACCCTAAACCTAACACCAACCCTAACCCTAACCCTAACCCTAACACCAACCCTAAC
Source organism: Rhinolophus hipposideros (assembly GCF_964194185.1). Lineage (NCBI taxonomy): Eukaryota > Metazoa > Chordata > Mammalia > Chiroptera > Rhinolophidae > Rhinolophus > Rhinolophus hipposideros. Next base: position 181,076 of record NW_027668966.1, on the reverse strand, counting down.
CCTAACCCTAAGCCTAACCCCTAACCCTAACACTAACCCTAACCCTAACCCTAACCTTAACACCAACCTCAACCCTAACCCTAAACCTAACACCAACCCTAACCCTAACCCTAACACCAACCTCAACCCTAACCCTAACCTTAACCCTAACCCTAACCCTAACTCTAACACCAAACCTAACCCTAACCCTAAGCCTAACCCCTAACCCTAACCCTAACCCTAACCTAAACCTAACCCTAACCCTAACCCTAACCCTAACCCTAACCCTAACCCTAACCCTAAACCTAACACCAACCCTAACCCTAACCCTAACACCAACCTCAACCCTAACCCTAACCCTAACCTAACCCTAACCCTAACACCAACCCTAACCCTAAACCTAACACAAACCCTAACCCTAACCCTAACCCTAACCCTAACCCTAACCCAAATAAGGGCAAGGTGTACTGGTCAGTGAAGTGCAAGTTCTAGGCCTTGGACTAGAGGGAGCACTGGACGTTGGTCTAGGGCCCGAGCTAGGGCTAGTGAGAGCAGTAGGCGTAGCACTGGGGTATGCATAGGGCAAGGGGTGGGTGTAGGGGTAAACCTCGTAATAGGCTTTGGGCCAGGAGTTGGAGTTGTGGCTAGGGGTAGGGATGGGTGTGGGCCTATGGATAGGGGGAGCTGTAAGGCCAGTGGTAGGGGTAGGACCAGAGGTAGTGCTAGGCGTAGGCCTAGGGCGAGGGGTAGTGCTCGGGGTAGGGTTAGGTGAAGGGCTAGTGGTTGGCTGAGGCCCACGGGCAGTGTTACGGTTAGGGGCCATGTTAGGCCTAAGACTAGTGGTAGTGGTAAAGGATGGCCGAGGGCTAGGGGTAGTTGTCACGGGAAAGATTCGGGTAGTCCTAGGACTCGGAACAGGTGTAGGGCTGGATTAGGGTGTGGCTAAGGTTGGGTCCAGGGTGATTTCGTAGGACACTGGTTAGTGCTCTGGCTAACGATAGTGCAAGGTGTACTGGTCGGCGACGGGCAAGTGCTAGGCCTCCGTCTAGAGTGAGCACTGGGTGTTGGACTAGGGCCCAAGGTAGGGCTAGTGGGAGCGTTAGGCGTAGCGCTGGGGTAGGCAAAGGGCAAGGGGTGGGTGTCAGGGTTAACCTCAGAGTAGGCCTAGGACCAGGAGTGGGAGCTGTGGCTAGGGGTAGGGATGGGGGTGGGCCTATGGGTAGGGGGAGCGGTAGGACAGGGGTAGGGGTAGGACCAGAGGTAGTGCTAGGCGTAGGCCTAGGGCGAGGGGTAGTGCTCGGGGTAACCTAACCCAAATCCTAACCCTAACCCTAACCCTAACCCTAACCCTAACCCTAAACCTAACACCAACCCTAACCCTAACCCTAACCCTAATTCTAACCCTAACTCTAACCATAACTCTAACCCTAACCCTAACCCTAACACCAACCCTCACCCTAACCCTAACACTAACCCTAACCTAACCCCTAACCCTAACCCTAACCCTAACCCTAACCCTAAACCTAACACCAACCTTAACCCTAACCCTAACCCTAACCCTAACCCTAATTCTAACCCTAACCATAACTCTAACCCTAACCCTAACCCAAACCCTAAACCTAACACCAACCCTAACCCTAACCCTAACCCTAACCCTAACCCTAACCCTAACCCTAACCTTAACCCAAATAAGGGCAAGGTGTACTGGTCTGCGACGGGCAAGTTCTAGGCCTCGGACTAGAGGGAGCCATGCGCGTTGGTCTAGAGCCCGAGCTAGGGCTAGTGGGAGTAGTAGGCGTAGCGCTGGGGTAGGCATAGGGCAAGGGGTGGGTGTCGAGGTAAACCTCGGAGTAGGCCTAGGGCCAGGAGTGGGAGCTGTGGCTAGGGGTAGGGATGGGGATGGGCCTATGGGTAGGGGGAGCTGTAGGGCCAGGGGTAGGAGTAGGACCAGAGGTAGTGTTAGGCGTAAGCCTAGGGCGAGGCGTAGTGCTCGGGGTAGGGTTAGGTGAAGGGCTAGTGGTTGGCAGAGGCCCATGGGCAGTGTTAGGGTTAGGGCTCATGTTAGGCCTAGGACTAGTGGTAGTTGTAGGGGATGGCCGAGGGCTAGGGGTAGGTGTCACGGGAGGGCTCCGGGTAGTCCTAGGACTCGGAACAGATTTAAGGCTGGATTAGGGTGTGGTAAGGGTGGGTCCAGGGTGTTTTCGTAGGACACGGGTTAGTGCTCTGGCTATGGTAGGGCAAGGTGTAGTGGTCGGCGACGGGCAAGTGCTAGGCCTCGGACTAGAGTGAGCACTGGGCGTTGGTCTAGGGACCGAGGTAGGGCTAGTGGGAGCGATAGGCGTAGCGCTGGGGTAGGCAAAGGGCAAGGGGTGGGTGTCGGGGTAAACTTCGGAGTAGGCCTAGGGCCAGGAGTTGGAGCTTTGGCTAGGGGTAGGAATGGGGGTGGGCCTATGGGTAGGGGGAACTGTAGGGCCAGGGATAGGGGTAGGACAAGAGGTAGTGCTAGGCGTAGGCCTAGGGCGAGGGGTAGTGCTCGGGGTAGGTTTAGGTGAAGGGCTAGTGGTTGGCAGAGGCCCACGGCCAATGTTAGGGTTAGGGGTCATGTTAGGCCTAGGACTAGTGGTAGTGGTAGGGGTTGGCCGAGGGCTAGGGGTAGGTGTCACAGAAGGGCTCCGGGTAGTCCTAGGACACGGAACGAGTGTAGGGCTGGATTAGGGTGTGGTAAGGGTGGGTCCAGGGTGATTTCATAAAACACGTTTTAGTGCTCTGGCTAACAGTAGGGCAAGGTGTACTGGTCGGCGTCATGCAAGTGGTAAGCCTCGGACTAGAGGGAGCACTGGGCGTTGGTCTAGGGCCCGAGGTAGGGCTAGTGGGAGCGGTAGGCGTAGTGCTGAAGTAGGCAAAGTGCAAGGGGTGGGTTTCGGGGAAAACCTCGGAGTAGGCCTAAAACCAGGAGTTGGAGCTGTGGCTAGGGGTAGGGATGAAGGTGGGCCTATGGGTAGAAGGGGCTGTAGGGCCAGGGGTAGGGGTAGGAGTAGAGGTAGTGCTAGGCGTAGGCCTAGGGCGAGGGGTAGTGCTCGGGGTAACCTGACTTTAACCCTAACCCTAACCCTAACCCTAACCCTAACACTAACACTAACCCTAACCCTAATCCCTAACCCTAAACATAACCCTAACCCTAAACCTGACACCAACCCTAACCCTAACCCTAACCCTAACCCTAACCCTAATTCTAACCTTAACCCTAACCATAACCCTAACCCTAACCCTAACCCTAACACCAACCCTAACCCTAACCCTAACCCTAACCCTAATTCTAACCCTAACCCTAACCCTATCCCTAACCCAAAAACTAACACCAACCCTAACCCTAACCCTAACACCAACCTTAACCCTAACCCTAACCCTAACACCAACCCTAACCCTAACCCTAAGCCTAACCCCTAATACTAACCCTAACCCAAACCCTAACCCTAACCTTAACACCAACCTCAACCCTAACCCTAAACCTAACCCCTAACCCTAACCCTAACCCTAACCCTAACCTAACCCTAACCCTAACACCAACCCTAACCCTAACCCTAACACTAACTCTAACCTAACCCCTAACCCTAACCCTAACCCTAACCCTAAACCTAACACCAACCCTAACCCTAACCCTAACCCTAACCCTAACACCAACCCTAACCCTAACCCTAAGCCTAACCCCTAACCATAACCCTAACCCTAACCTAAACCTAACCCTAACCCTAACCCTAACCCTAACTCTAACCCTAACACCAACCCTAACCCTAACCCTAACACCAACCTCAACCCTAACCCTAACCCTAACCTAACCCTAACCCTAACACCAACCCTAACCCTAAATCTAACCCTAACCCTAACCCTAACCCTAAACCTAACAGAAACCCTAACCCTAATTCTAACCCTAACCCTAACCCTAACCCAAATAAGGGCAAGTTGTACTGGTCAGCGACGGGCAAGTTCTAGGCCTCGGACTAGAAGGAGCCATGCGCGTTGGTCTAGAGCCCGAGCTAGGGCTAGTGGGAGTAGTAGGCGTAGCGCTGGGGTAGGCATAGGGCAAGGGGTGGGTGTCGAGGTAAACCTCGGAGTAGGCCTAGGGCCAGGAGTGGGAGCTGTGGCTAGGGTTACGGATGGAGGTGGGCCTATGGGTACGGGGGGCTGTAGGGCCAGGGGTAGGGGCAGGACAAGAGGTAATTCTAGGCGTAGGCCTAGGGAGAGGGGTAGTGCTCGGGGTAGGTTTAGGTGAAGGATTAGTGGTTGGCAGAGGCCCACGGGCAATGTTAGGGTTAGGGGTCATGTTAGGCCTAGGACTAGTGGTAGTGGTAGGGGTTGGCCGAGGGCTAGGGGTAGGTGTCACAGAAGGGCTCCGGGTAGTCCTAGGACACGGAACGAGTGTAGGGCTGGTTAGGGTGTGGTAAGAGTGGGTCCATGGTGATTTCATAAAACACGGGTTAGTGATCTGGCTATGGTAGGGCAAGGTGTAGTGGTCGGCGACGGGCAAGTGCTAGGCCTCGGAGTAGAGTGAGCACTGGGCGTTGGTCTAGGGACCGAGCTAGGGCTAGTGAGAGCGGTAGGCGTAGCGCTGAAGTAGGCAAAGGGCAAGGGGTGGGTGTCGGGGTAAACCTCAAAGTAGGCCTAGGACCAGGATTGGGAGCTGTGGCTAGGGGTAGGGATGGGTGAGGGCCTATGGGTAAAGGGAGCTGTAGGGCCAGGGGTAGGAGTAGGACCAGAGGTAGTGCTAGGCGTAGGCCTAGGGCGACGGGTAGTGCTCGGGGTAACCTAACTTTAACCCTAACCCTAACCCTAACCCTAACCCTAACACTAACCCTAACCCTAATCCCTAACCCTAACCCTAACACTAACCCTAACCCTAACCCTAAATCTAACACCAACCCTAACCCTAACTTTAACCCTAACCCTAATCCTAACCCTAACCCTAACCATAACCCTAACCCTAACCCTAACCCTAACACCAACCCTAACCCTAACCCTAAGCCTAACCCCTAACCCTAACACTAACCCTAACCCTAACCCTAACCTTAACACCAACCTCAACCCTAACCCTAAACCTAACCCCTAACCCTAACCCTAACCCTAACCCTAACCCTAACCCTAACCCTAACCTAACCCTAACCCTAACACCAACCCTAACCCTAACCCTAACACTAACCCTAACCTAACCCCTAACCCTAACCCTAACCCTAACCCTAACCCTAACCCTAACCCTAACACCAACCTCAACCCTAAACCTAACCCTAACCCCTAACCCTAACCCTAACCCTAACCCTAACCTAACCCTAACACCAATCCTAACCCTAACCCTAATCCTAACCCTAATTCTAACCCTAACCCTAACCCTAACCCTAACCCTAAACCTAACACCAACCCTAACCCTAACACCAACCTCAACCCTAACCCTAACCTTAACCCTAACCCTAACCCTAACCCTAACACCAACCCTAACCCTAACCCTAAGCCTAACCCCTAACCCTAACCCTAACCCTAACCTAAACCTAACCCTAACCCTAACCCTAACCCTAACCCTAACCCTAAACCTAACACCAACCCTAACCCTAAACCTAACACCAACCTCAACCCTAACCCTAACCCTAACCTAACCCTAACCCTAACACCAACCCTAACCCTAAACCTAACCCTAACCCTAACCCTAACCCTAAACCTAACACAAACCCTAACCCTAACCCTAACCCTAACCCTAACCCTAACCCTAACCCTAACCCTAACCCTAACCCAAATAAGGGCAAGGTGTACTGGTCAGCGAAGGGCAAGTTCTAGGCCTTGGACTAGAGGGAGCACTGGACGTTGGTCTAGGGCCCGAGCTAGGGTTAGTGGGAGCAGTAGGCGTAGCACTGGGGTAGGCATAGGGCAAGGGGTGGGTCTAGGGGTAAACCTCGGAATAGGCTTTGGGCCAGGAGTTGGAGTTGTGGCTAGGGGTAGGGATGGGTGTGGGCCTATGGATAGGGGGAGCTGTAAGGCCAGTGGTAGGGGTAGGACCAGAGGTAGTGCTAGGCGTAGGCCTAGGGCGAGGGGTAGTGCTCGGGGTAGGGTTAGGTGAAGGGCTAGTGGTTGGCTGAGGCCCACGGGCAGTGTTACGGTTAGGGGCCATGTTAGGCCTAAGACTAGTGGTAGTGGTAAAGGATGGCCGAGGGCTAGGGGTAGTTGTCACGGGAAAGATTCGGGTAGTCCTAGGACTCATAACAGGTGTAGGGCTGGATAAGGTGTGGCTAAGGTTGGGTCCAGGGTGATTTCGTAGGACACTGGTTAGTGCTCTGGCTAACGATAGGGCAAGGTGTACTGGTCGGTGACGGGCAAGTGCTAGGCCTCCGTCTAGAGTGAGCACTGGGTGTTGGTCTAGGGCCCAAGGTAGGGCTAGTGGGAGCGTTAGGCGTAGCGCTGGGGTAGGCAAAGGGCAAGGGGTGGGTGTCGGGGTTAACCTCAGAGTAGGCCTAGGACCAGGAGTGGGAGCTGTGGCTAGGGGTAGGGATGGGGGTGGGCCTATGGGTAGGGGGAGCGGTAGGACAGGGGTAGGGGTAGGACCAGAGGTAGTGCTAGGCGTAGGCCTAGGGTGAGGGGTAGTGCTCGGGGTAACCTAACCCTAACCCTAACCCTAACCCTAACCCTAACCCTAACCCTAACCCTAACCCTAACCCTAAACCTAACACCAACCCTAACCCTAACCCTAACCCTAATTCTAACCCTAACTCTAACCATAACCCTAACCCTAACCCTAACCCTAACACCAACCCTCACCCTAACCCAAACACTAACCCTAACCTAACCCCTAACCCTAACCCTAACCCTAATCTAACCCTAACCCTAACCCTAAACCTAACACTAACCCTAACCCTAACCCTAACCCTAACCCTAACCCTAACCCTAATTCTAACCCTATCCCTAATTCTAACCCTAACCCTAACCCTAACCCTAAACCTAACACCAACCCTAACCCTAACCCTAACCCTAACCCTAACCCTAACACTAACCTTAACCCAAATAAGGGCAAGGTGTACTGGTCTGCGACGGGCAAGTTCTAGGCCTCGGACTAGAGGGAGCCATGCGCGTTGGTCTAGAGCCCGAGCTAGAGCTAGTGGGAGTAGTAGGCGTAGCGCTGGGGTAGGCAAAGGGCAAGGGGTGGGTGTCGGGGTAAACTTCGGAGTAGGCCTAGGGCCAGGAGTTGGAGCTTTGGCTAGGGGTAGGAATGGAGGTGGGCCTATGGGTAGGGGGAACTGTAGGGCCAGGGATAGGGGTAGGACAAGAGGTAGTGCTAGGCGTAGGCCTAGGGCGAGGGGTAGTGCTCGGGGTAGGTTTAGGTGAAGGGCTAGTGGTTGGCAGAGGCCCACGGCCAATGTTAGGGTTAGGGGTCATGTTAGGCCTAGGACTAGTGCTAGTGGTAGGGGTTGGCCGAGGGCTAGGGGTAGGTGTCACAGAAAGGCTCCGGGTAGTCCTAGGACACGGAACGAGTGTAGGGCTGGATTAGGGTGTGGTAAGGGTGGGTCCAGGGTGATTTCATAAAACACGTTTTAGTGCTCTGGCTAACAGTAGGGCAAGGTGTACTGGTCGGCGTCATGCAAGTGGTAAGCCTCGGACTAGAGGGAGCACTGGGCGTTGGTCTAGGGCCCGAGGTAGGGCTAGTGGGAGCGGTAGGCGTAGTGCTGAAGTAGGCAAAGGGCAAGGGGTGGGTTTCGGGGTAAACCTCGGAGGAGGCCTAAAACCAGGAGTTGGAGCTGTGGCTAGGGGTAGGGATGGGGGTGGGCCTATGGGTAGAAGGGGCTGTTGGGCCAGGGGTAGGGGTAGGACTAGAGGTAGTGCTAGGCGTAGGCCTAGGGCGAGGGGTAGTGCTCGGGGTAACCTGAATTTAACCCTAAACCTAACCCTAACCCTAACACTAACACTAACCCTAACCCTAATACCTAACCCTAAACATAACCCTAACCCTAAGCCTGACACCAACCCTAACCCTAACCCTAACCCTAACCCTAATCCTAATTCTAACCCTAACCCTAACCATAACCCTAACCCTAACCCTAACCCTAACACCAACCCTAACACTAACCCTAACTCTAACCCTAACCCTAACCTAACCCCTAACCCTAACCCTAACCCTAACCCTAAACCTAACACCAACACTAACCCTAATCCTAACACCAACCTCAACCCTAACCCTAACCCTAACCCTAACCCTAACCCTAACACCAACCTCAACCCTAACCCTAACCCTAAGCCCTAACCCTAACCCTAACCCTAAACCTAACCCTAACCTAACCCTAACCCCAACACCAACCCTAACACTAACCCTAACACTAACCCTAATTCTAACCCTAACCCTAACTGTAACCCTAACCCTAACACTAACCCTAACCCTAACCCTAACACCAACCCTAACCCTAACCCTAACGCTAACCCTAACCTAACCCTAACCCTAACACCAACCCTAACCCTAACCCTAACCCTAACCCTAACCCTAACCCTAAACCTAACACCAACACTAACCCTAACCCTAACCCTAACCCTAATTCTAATCCTAACCCTAACCCTAACCCTAACCCTAACCCTAAACCTAGCACCAACCCTAACCCTAACCCTAACCCTAACACCAACCCTAACCCTAACCCTAAGCCTAACCCCTAACCCTATCACTAACCCTAACCCTAACCCTAACCAAACACCAACCTCAAACCTAACCCTAAACCTAACCCCTAACCCTAACCCTAACCCTAACCCTAACCCTAACCTAACCCTAACCCTAACACCAACCCTAACCCTAACCCTAACCCTAACCCTAAACCTAACCCTAATTCTATCCCTAACCCTAACCCTAACCCTAACCCTAAACCTAACACCAACCCTAACCCTAACCCTAACACCAACCTCAACCCTAACCCTAATCTTAACCCTAACCCTAACCCTAACCCTAACACCAACCCTAACCCTAACCCTAAGCGTAACCCCTAACCCTAACCATAACCCTAACCCAAACCTAACCCTAACCCTAACTTTAACCCTAACCCTAAACCTAACACCAACCCTAACCCTAACCCTAACACCAACCTCAACCCTAACACTAACCCTAACCTAACCCTAACCCTAACACCAACTTTAACCCTAAACCTAACCATAACCCTAACCATAACCCTAAACCTAACACCAATCCTAACCCTAATCCTAACACTAACCCTCACCTAACCCCTAACCCTAACCCTAACCCTAACCCTAACACCAACCTCAACCCTAACCCTAACCCTAACCCTAACCCTAACACCAACCTCAACCCTAACCCTAACCCTAACCCCTAACCCTAACCCTAACCCTAACCCTAACCCTAACCTAACCCTAACCCTAACACCAACTCTAACCCTAACCCTAACCCTAACCCTAATTCTAACCCTAACCCTAACCATAACCCTAACCCTAAACCTAACACCAACCCTAACCCTAACCCTAACACCAACCTCAACCCTAACCCTAACCTTAACCCTAACCCTAACCCTAACCCTAACACCAACCTCAACCCTAACCCTAACCCTAACCCCTAAACCTAACCCTAACCCTAACCCTAACCCTAACCCTAACCTAACCCTAACCCTAACACCAACCTCAACCCTAACCCTAACCTTAACCCTAACCCTAACCCTAACCCTAACACCAACCTCAACCCTAACCCTAACCCTAACCAATAACCCTAACCCTAACATTAACCCTAACCTAACCCCTAACCCTAACCCTAACCCTAAACCTAACCCTAAACCTAACCCTAACCCTAACCCTAACACCAACCCTAACCCTAACCCTAAGCCTAACCCCTAACCCTAACCCTAACCCTAACCCAAACCCAACCCTAACCCTAACCCTAACCCTAACCCTAACCCTAACCCTAAACTTAACCCTAAGCCTAACCCCTAACCCTAACCCTAACCCTAACCTAAACCTAACCCTAACCCTAACCTAACCCTAACCCTAACACCAACCCTAACCCTAACCCTAACACTAACCCTAACCTAACCCCTAACCCTAACCCTAACCCTAACCCTAACCCTAACACCAACCTCAACCCTAACCCTAACCCTAACCCTTACCCTAACCCTAACCCTAACCCTAACACCAAACTCAACCCTAACCCTAACCCTAACCCCTAACCCTAACCCTAACCCTAACCCTAACCTAACCCTAACCCTAACACCAACCCTAACCCTAACCCTAACAACAACCTCAACCCTAACCCTAACCCTAACCCCTGACCCTAACCCTAACCCTAACCCTAACCCTAACACCAACCTCAACCCTAACCCTATCCCTAACCCCTGACCCTAACCCTAACCCTAACCCTAACCTAACCCTAAATCTAACACCAACCTCAAACCTAACCCTAACCTTAACCCTAACCCTAACCCTAACCCTAACCCTAACACCAACCTCAACCCTAACCCTAACCCTAAACACTAACCCTAACACCAACCCTAACCCTAACCCTAACACTAACCCTAACCTAACCCCTAACCCTAACCCTAACCCTAACCCTAAACCTAACACCAACCCTAACCCTAACCCTAACCCTAACACCAACCCTAACCCTAACCCTAAGCCTAACCCCTAAACCTAACCCTAACCCTAACCTAAACCTAACCCTAACCCTAACCCTAACCCTAACCCTAAACCTAACACCAACCCTAACCCTAACCCTAACACCAACCTCAACCCTAACCCTAACCCTAACCTATCCCTAACCTTAACACCAACCCTAACCCTAACCTAACCCTAACCCTAACCCTAACCCTAAACCTAACACAAACCCTAACCCTAATTCTAACCCTAACCCTAACCCTAACCCAAATAAGGGCAAGGTGTACTGGTCAGCGAAGGGCAAGTTCTAGGCCTCGGACTAGAAGGAGCCATGCGCGTTGGTCTAGAGCCCGAGCTAGGGCTAGTGGGAGTAGTAGGTGTAGCGCTGGGGTAGGCATAGGGCAAGGGGTGGGTGTCGAAATAAACCACGGAGTAGGCCTAGGGCCAGGAGTGGGAGCTGTGGCTAGGGGTAGGAATGGAGGTGGGCCTATGGGTACGGGGGGCTGTAGGGCCAGGGGTAGGGGTAGGACAAGAGGTAGTGCTAGGCGTAGGCCTAGGGCGAGGGGTAGTGCTCGGGGTAGGTTTAGGTGAAGGGCTAGTGGTTGGCAGAGGCCCACGGGCAATGTTAGGGTTAGGGGTCATGTTAGGCCTAGGACTAGTGGTAGTGGTAGGGGTTGGCCGAGGGCTAGGGGTAGGTGTCACAGAAGGGCTCCGGGTAGTCCTAGGACACGGAACGAGTGTAGGGCTGGTTAGTGTGTGGTAAGGTTTGGTCCATGGCGATTTCATAATACACGGGTTAGTGCTCTGGCTATGGTAGGGCAAGGTGTAGTGGTCGGCGACGGGCAAGTGTTAGGCCTCGGAGTAGAGTGAGCACTGGGCGTTGGTCTAGGGACCGAGCTAGGGCTAGTGGGAGCGGTAGGCGTAGCGCTGAAGTAGGCAAAGGGCAAGGGGTGGGTGTCGGGGTAAACCTCGGAGTAGGCCTAAAACCAGGATTGGGAGCTGTGGCTAGGGGTAGGGATGGGGGTGGGCCTATGGGTAAAGGGGGCTGTAGGGCCAGGGGTAAAGATAGGACCAGAGGTAGTGCTAGGCGTAGGCCTAGGGCGAGGGGTAGTGCTCGGGGTAACCTAACTTTAAACCTAACCCTAACCCTAACCCTAAACGTAACACTAACCCTAACCCTAATACCTAACCCTAACCCTAACCCTAACCCTAACCCTAAATCTAACACCAACCCTAACCCTAACCCTAACCCTAATTCTAACCCTAACCCTAACCATAACCCTAACCCTAACCCTAAACCTAACACCAACCCTAACCCTAACCCTAAGCCTAACCCCTAACCCTAACACTAACAATCACCCTAACCCGAACCTTAACACCAACCTCAACCCTAACGCTAAACCTAACCCCTAACCCTAACCCTAACCCTAACCCTAACCTCACCCGAACCCTAACACCAACCCTAACCCTAACTCTAACACTAACCCTAACCTAACCCCTAACCCTAACCCTAACCCTAACCCTAACCCTAACACCAACCTCAACCCTAACCCTAACCCTAACCCTAACCCTAACACCAAACTCAACCCTAACCCTAACTCTAACCCCTAACCCTAACCCTAACCCTAACCTAAACCTAAACCTAACACCAACCCTAACCCTAACCCTAACCCTAACCCTAATTCTAATCCTAACCCTAACCCTATCCCTAACCCTAAACCTAACACCAACCCTAACCCTAACCCTAACACCAACCTCAACCCTAACCCTAACCTTAATCCTAACCCTAACCGTAACCCTAACACCAACCCTAACCCTAACCCTAAGCCTAACCCCTAACCCTAACCCTAACCCTAACCTAAACCTAACCCTAACCCTAAACCTAACCTAACCCTAACCCTAACACCAACCCTAACACTAACCCTAACACTAACCCTAACCTAACCCCTAACCCTAACCCTAACCCTAACCCTAACCCTAACACCAACCTCAACCCTAACCCTAACCCTAACCCTAACCCTAACCCTAACACCAACCTCAACCCTAACCCTAACCCTAACCCCTAACCCTAACCCTAACCCTAACCCTAACTTTAACCCTAACCCACCAACCCTAACCCTAACCCTAACCCTAACCCTAATTCTAACCCTAACCCTAACCCTAAACAAACACCAACCCTAACCCTAACCCTAACACCAACCTCAAACCTAACCCTAACCTTAACTATAACCCTAACCCTAACACTAACACCAACCTCAACCCTAACCCTAACCCTAACACCTAACCCTAACCGTAACCCTAACCCTAAATCTAACCCTAACCTAACCCTAACCCTAACACCAAACCTAACCCTAACCCTAACCCTAACCCTAATTCTAACCCTAACCCTAACCATAACCCTAACCCTAACCCTAATCCTAACACCAACCCTAACCCTAACCCTAACACTAACCCTAACCTAACCCCTAACCCTAACACTAACCCTAACCCTAACCCTAAACCTAACACCAACCCTAACCCTAACCCTAACCCTAACACCAACCCTAACCCTAATCCTAAGCCTAACCACTAATACTAACCCTAACCCTAACCCTAACCCTAACCTTAACACCAACCTCAACCCTAACCATAACCTAACCCCTAACCCTAACCCTAACCCTAACCCTAACCTAACCCTAACCCTAACACCAACCGTAACCCTAACCCTAACACTAACCCTAACCTAACCCCTAACCCTAACCCTAACCCTAACCCTAACCCTAACCCTAAACCTAACACCAACCCTAACCCTAACCCTAACCCTAACCCTAACACCAACCCTAACCCTAACCCTAACCTAAACCTAACCCTAACCCTAACCCTAACCCTAAACCTAACACCAACCCTAACCCTAACCCTAACACCAACCTCAACCCTAACCCTAACCCTAACCTAACCCTAACCCTAACACCAACCCTAACCCTAAACCTAACCCTAACCCTAACCCTAACCCTAAACCTAACAGAAATCCTAACCCTAATTCTAACCCTAACCCTAACCCTAACCCAAATAAGGGCAAGGTGTACTGGTCAGCGACGGGCAAGTTCTAGGCCTCGGACTAGAAGGAGCCATGCGCGTTGGTCTAGAGCCCGAGCTAGGGCTAGTGGGAGTAGTAGGCGTAGCGCTGGGGTAGGCATAGGGCAAGGGGTGGGTGTCGAGGTAAACCTCGGAGTAGGCCTAGGGCCAGGAGTGGGAGCTGTGGCTAGGGGTACGGATGGTGGTGGGCCTATGGGTACGGGGGGCTGTAGGGCCAGGGGTAGAGGTAGGACAAGAGGTAGTGCTAGGCGTAGGCCTAGGGAGAGTGGTAGTGCTCGGGGTAGGTTTAGGTGAAGGGTTAGTGGTAGGCAGAGGCCCACGGGCAATGTTAGGGTTAGGGGTCATGTTAGGCCTAGGACTAGTGGTAGTGGTAGGGGTTGGCCGAGGGCTAGGGGTAGGTGTCACAGAAGGGCTCCGGGTAGTCCTAGGACACGGAACGAGTGTAGGGCTGGTTAGGGTGTGGTAAGGGTGGGTCCATGGTGATTTCATAAAACACGGGTTAGTGCTCTGGCTATGGTAGGGCAAGGTGTAGTGGTCGGCGACGGGCAAATGCTAGGCCTCGGAGTAGAGTGAGCACTGGGCGTTGGTCTAGGGACCGAGCTAGGGCTAGTGGGAGCGGTAGGCGTAGCGCTGAAGTAGGCAAAGGGCAAGGGGTGGGTGTCGGGGTAAACCTCAAAGTACGCCTAGGACCAGGATTGGGAGCTGTGGCTAGGGGTAGTGATGGGTGTGGGTTTATGGGTAAAGGGGGCTGTAGGGCCAGGGGTAGGAGTAGGACCAGAGGTAGTGCTAGGCGTAGGCCTAGGGCGAGGGGTAGTGCTCGGGGTAACCTAACTTTAACCCTAACCCTAACCCTAACCCTAACCCTAACACTAACCCTAACCCTAATCCCTAACACTAACCCTAACCCTAACCCTAACCCTAACCCTAAATCTAACACCAACCCTAACCCTAACCCTAACCCTAACCCTAATTCTAACCCTAAACCTAACCATAACCCTAACCCTAACCCTAAACCTAACACCAGCCCTAACCCTAACCCTAACCCTAACACCAACCCTAACCATAACCCTAAACCTAACCCTAACCCTAACACCAACCCTAACCCTAACCCTAACACTAACCCTAACCTAACACCTAACCCTAACCCTAACCCTAACCCTAACACAAACCTCAACCATAACCCTAACCATAACCCTAACCCTAACACCAACCTCAAACCTAACCCTAACCCTAACCCCTAACCCTAACCCTAACCCTAACCCTAACCTAACCCTAACCCTAACACCAACCCTAACCCTAACCCTAACCCTAACCCTAATTCTAACCCTAACCCTAACCCTAAACCTAACACCAACCCTAACCCTAACCCTAACACCAACCTCAAACCTAACCCTAACCTTAACCCTAACCCTAACCCTAACCCTAACACCAACCCTAACCCTAACCCTAAGCCTAACCCCTAACCCTAACCCTAACCCTAACCTAAACCTAACCCTAACCCTAACCCTAACCCTAACCCTAACCCTAAACCTAACACCAACCTCAACCCTAACCCTAACCCTAACCTAACCCTAACCCTAACACCAACCCTAACCCTAAACCTAACCCTAACCCTAACCCTAACCCTAAACCTAACACAAACCCTAACCCTAACCCTAACCCTAACCCTAACCCTAACCCTAACCCAAATAAGGGCAAGGTGTACTGGTCTGCGACGGGCAAGTTCTAGGCCTCGGACTAGAGGGAGCCATGCGCGTTGGTCTAGAGCCCGAGCTAGGGCTAGTGGGAGTAGTAGGCGTAGCGCTGGGTTAGGCATAGGGCAAGGGGTGGGTGTCGAGGTAAACCTCGGAGTAGGCCTAGGGCCAGGAGTGGGAGCTGTGGCTAGGGGTAGGGATAAGGATGGGCCTATGGGTAGGGGGAGCTGTAGGGCCAGGGTTAGGAGTAGGACCAGATGTAGTGTTAGGCGTAAGCCTAGGGCGAGGCGTAGTGCTCGGGGTAGGGTTAGGTGAAGGGCTAGTGGTTGGCAGAGGCCCACGGGCAGTGTTAGGGTTAGGGCTCATGTTAGGCCTAGGACTAGAGGTAGTTGTAGGGGATGGCCGAGGGCTAGGGGTAGGTGTCACAGAAGGGCTCCGGGTAGTCCTAGGACACGGAACGAGTGTAGGGCTGGTTAGGGTGTGGTAAGGGTTGGTCCATGGCGATTTCATAATACACGGGTTAGTGCTCTGGCTATGGTAGGGCAAGGTGTAGTGGTCGGCGACGGGCAAGTGTTCGGCCTCGGAGTAGAGTGAGAACTGGGCGTTGGTCTAGGGACCGAGCTAGGGCTAGTGGGAGCGGTAGGCGTAGCGCTGAAGTAGGCAAAGGGCAAGGGGTGGGTGTCGGGGTAAACCGCGGAGTAGGCCTAGGACCAGGATTGGGAGCTGTGGCTAGGGGTAGGGATGGGGGTGGGCCTATAGGTAAAGGGGGCTGTAGGGCCAGGGGTAAAGGTAGGACCAGAGGTAGTGCTAGGCGTAGGCCTAGGGCGAGGGGTAGTGCTCGGGGTAACCTAACTTTAAACCTAACCCTAACCCTAACCCTAAACGTAACACTAACCCTAACCCTAATACCTAACCCTAACCCTAACCCTAACCCTAAATCTAACACCAACCCTAACCCTAACCCTAACCCTAATTCTAACCCTAACCCTAACCATAACCCTGTCCCTAACCCTAAACCTAACACCAACCCTAACCCTAACCCTAACCCTAACACCAACCCTAACCCTAACCCTAAGCCTAACCCCTAACCCTAACACTAACCCTCACCCTAACCCGAACCTTAACACCAACCTCAACCCTAACGCTAAACCTAACCCCTAACCCTAACCCTAACCCTAACCCTAACCTCACCCGAACCCTAACACCAACCCTAACCCTAACTCTAACACTAACCCTAACCTAACCCCTAACCCTAACCCTAACCCTAACCCTAACACCAACCTCAACCCTAACCCTAACCCTAACCCTAACACCAACCTCAACCCTAACCCTAACCCTAACCCTAACCCTAACCCTAACACCAACCTCAACCCTAACCCTAACCCTAACCCCTAACCCTAACCCTAACCCTAACCCTAACTTTAACCCTAACCCACCAACCCTAACCCTAACCCTAACCCTAACCCTAATTCTAACCCTAACCCTAACCCTAAACAAACACCAACCCTAACCCTAACCCTAACACCAACCTCAAACCTAACCCTAACCTTAACTATAACCCTAACCCTAACACTAACACCAACCTCAACCCTAACCCTAACCCTAACACCTAACCCTAACCGTAACCCTAACCCTAAATCTAACCCTAACCTAACCCTAACCCTAACACCAAACCTAACCCTAACCCTAACCCTAACCCTAATTCTAACCCTAACCCTAACCATAACCCTAACCCTAACCCTAATCCTAACACCAACCCTAACCCTAACCCTAACACTAACCCTAACCTAACCCCTAACCCTAACACTAACCCTAACCCTAACCCTAAACCTAACACCAACCCTAACCCTAACCCTAACCCTAACACCAACCCTAACACTAATCCTAAGCCTAACCACTAATACTAACCCTAACCCTAACCCTAACCCTAACCTTAACACCAACCTCAACCCTAACCATAACCTAACCCCTAACCCTAACCCTAACCCTAACCCTAACCTAACCCTAACCCTAACACCAACCGTAACCCTAACCCTAACACTAACCCTAACCTAACCCCTAACCCTAACCCTAACCCTAACCCTAACCCTAACCCTAAACCTAACACCAACCCTAACCCTAACCCTAACCCTAACCCTAACACCAACCCTAACCCTAACCCTAACCTAAACCTAACCCTAACCCTAACCCTAACCCTAAACCTAACACCAACCCTAACCCTAACCCTAACACCAACCTCAACCCTAACCCTAACCCTAACCTAACCCTAACCCTAACACCAACCCTAACCCTAAACCTAACCCTAACCCTAACCCTAACCCTAAACCTAACAGAAATCCTAACCCTAATTCTAACCCTAACCCTAACCCTAACCCAAATAAGGGCAAGGTGTACTGGTCAGCAACGGGCAAGTTCTAGGCCTCGGACTAGAAGGAGCCATGCGCGTTGGTCTAGAGCCCGAGCTAGGGCTAGTGGGAGTAGTAGGCGTAGCGCTGGGGTAGGCATAGGGCAAGGGGTGGGTGTCGAGGTAAACCTCGGAGAAGGCCTAGGGCCAGGAGTGGGAGCTGTGGCTAGGGGTACGGATGGTGGTGGGCCTATGGGTACGGGGGGCTGTAGGGCCAGGGGTAGAGGTAGGACAAGAGGTAGTGCTAGGCGTAGGCCTAGGGAGAGTGGTAGTGCTCGGGGTAGGTTTAGGTGAAGGGTTAGTGGTAGGCAGAGGCCCACGGGCAATGTTAGGGTTAGGGGTCATGTTAGGCCTAGGACTAGTGGTAGTGGTAGGGGTTGGCCGAGGGCTAGGGGTAGGTGTCACAGAAGGGCTCCGGGTAGTCCTAGGACACGGAACGAGTGTAGGGCTGGTTAGGGTGTGGTAAGGGTGGGTCCATGGTGATTTCATAAAACACGGGTTAGTGCTCTGGCTATGGTAGGGCAAGGTGTAGTGGTCGGCGACGGGCAAGTGCTAGGCCTCGGAGTAGAGTGAGCACTGGGCGTTGGTCTAGGGACCGAGCTAGGGCTAGTGGGAGCGGTAGGCGTAGCGCTGAAGTAGGCAAAGGGCAAGGGGTGGGTGTCGGGGTAAACCTCAAAGTACGCCTAGGACCAGGATTGGGAGCTGTGGCTAGGGGTAGTGATGGGTGTGGGTTTATGGGTAAAGGGGGCTGTAGGGCCAGGGGTAGGAGTAGGACCAGAGGTAGTGCTAGGCGTAGGCCTAGGGCGAGGGGTAGTGCTCGGGGTAACCTAACTTTAACCCTAACCCTAACCCTAACCCTAACCCTAACACTAACCCTAACCCTAATCCCTAACACTAACCCTAACCCTAACCCTAACCCTAACCCTAAATCTAACACCAACCCTAACCCTAACCCTAACCCTAACCCTAATTCTAACCCTAAACCTAACCATAACCCTAACCCTAACCCTAAACCTAACACCAGCCCTAACCCTAACCCTAACCCTAACACCAACCCTAACCATAACCCTAAACCTAACCCTAACCCTAACACCAACCCTAACCCTAACCCTAACACTAACCCTAACCTAACCCCTAACCCTAACCCTAACCCTAACCCTAACCCTAACACAAACCTCAACCATAACCCTAACCCTAACCCTAACCCTAACACCAACCTCAAACCTAACCCTAACCCTAACCCCTAACCATAACCCTAACCCTAACCCTAACCTAACCCTAACCCTAACACCAACCCTAACCCTAACCCTAACCCTAACCCTAATTCTAACCCTAACCCTAACCCTAACCCTAAACCTAACACCAACCCTAACCCTAACCCTAACACCAACCTCAAACCTAACCCTAACCTTAACCCTAACCCTAACCCTAACCCTAACACCAACCCTAACCCTAACCCTAAGCCTAACCCCTAACCCTAACCCTAACCCTAACCTAAACCTAACCCTAACCCTAACCCTAACCCTAACCCTAACCCTAAACCTAACACCAACCTCAACCCTAACCCTAACCCTAACCTAACCCTAACCCTAACACCAACCCTAACCCTAACCCTAACCCTAACCCTAACCCTAACCCTAACCCTAAACCTAACACCAACCCTAACACTAACCGTAACCCTAACCCTAACCCAAATAAGGGCAAGGTGTACTGGTCAGCGACGGGCAAGTTCTAGGCCTCGGACTAGAGGGAGCCATGCGCCTTGGTCTAGAGCCCGAGCTAGAGCTAGTGGGAGTAGTAGGCGTAGCGCTGGGGTAGGCATAGGGCAAGGGGTTGGTGTCGAGGTAAACCTCGGAGTAGGCCTAGGGCCAGGAGTGGGAGCTGTGTCTAGGGGTAGGGATGGGGGTGGGCCTATGGGTAGGGGGAGCTGTAGGGCCAGGGGTAAAATTAGGACCAGAGGTAGTGTTAGGCGTAAGCCTAGGGCGAGGCGTAGTGCTCGGGGTAGGGTTAGGTGAAGGGGTAGTGGTTGGCAGAGGCCCACGGGCAGTGTTAGGGTTAGGGCTCATGTTAGGCCTAGGACTAGTGGTAGTGGTAGGGGATGGCCGAGGGCTAGGGGTAGGTGTCACGGGAGGGCTCCGGGTAGTCCTAGGACTCGGAACGGATGTAGGGCTGGATTAGGGTGTGGCTAAGGGTGGGTCCAGGGTGATTTCGTAGAACAAGGGTTAGTGCTCTGACTAACGGTAGGGCAAGGTGTACTGGTCGGCAACGGGCAAGTGCTAGGCCTCGGACTAGAGTGAGCACTGGTCGTTGGTCTAGGGCCCGAGGTAGGGCTCGTGAAAGCGAGAGGCGTAGCGCTGGGGTAGGCAAACGGCAAGGGGTGGGTGTCGGTGTAAACCTCGGAATAGGCCTAAAAACAGTAGTGGGAGCTGTGGCTAGGGGTAGCGATGGGGGTGGGCCTATGGGTAGGGGGAGCTGTAGAGCCAGGGGTAGGGGTAGGACCAGAGGTAGTGCTAGGCCTAGGCCTAGGGCGAGAGGTAGTGCTCGGGGTAACCTAACCCTAACCCTAACCCTAACCTAACCCTAAACCTAACACCAACCCTAACCCTAACCCTAACCCTAACCCTAATTCTAACCCTAACCTTTACTCTAACCCTAACCCTAACCCTAACTTCAACCCTAACCCTAACACCAACCCTCACGCTAACCCTAACACTAACCCTAACCTAACCCCTAACCCTAACCCTAACCCTAACCCTAACCCTAACCCTAACCCTAACCCTAACACCAACCTCAACCCTAACTCTAACCCTAACCCTAACCCTAACACTAACACCAACCCTAACCCTAACCCTAAGCCTAACCCCTAACCCTAACCCTAACCCTAACCTAAACCTAACCCTAACCCTAACCCTAACCCTAACCCTAACCCTAAACCTAACACCAACCTCAACCCTAACCCTAACCCTAACCTAACCCTAACCCTAACACCAACCCTAACCCTAAACCTAACCCTAACCCTAACCCTAACCCTAAACCTAACACAAACCCTAACCCTAACCCTAACCCTAACCCTAACCCTAACCCTAACCCAAATAAGGGCAAGGTGTACTGGTCTGCGACGGGCAAGTTCTAGGCCTCGGACTAGAGGGAGCCATGCGCGTTGGTCTAGAGCCCGAGCTAGGGCTAGTGGGAGTAGTAGGCGTAGCGCTGGGTTAGGCATAGGGCAAGGGGTGGGTGTCGAGGTAAACCTCGGAGTAGGCCTAGGGCCAGGAGTGGGAGCTGTGGCTAGGGGTAGGGATAAGGATGGGCCTATGGGTAGGGGGAGCTGTAGGGCCAGGGTTAGGAGTAGGACCAGATGTAGTGTTAGGCGTAAGCCTAGGGCGAGGCGTAGTGCTCGGGGTAGGGTTAGGTGAAGGGCTAGTGGTTGGCAGAGGCCCACGGGCAGTGTTAGGGTTAGGGCTCATGTTAGGCCTAGGACTAGTGGTAGTTGTAGGGGATGGCCGAGGGCTAGGGGTAGGTGTCACAGAAGGGCTCCGGGTAGTCCTAGGACACGGAACGAGTGTAGGGCTGGTTAGGGTGTGGTAAGGGTTGGTCCATGGCGATTTCATAATACACGGGTTAGTGCTCTGGCTATGGTAGGGCAAGGTGTAGTGGTCGGCGACGGGCAAGTGTTCGGCCTCGGAGTAGAGTGAGCACTGGGCGTTGGTCTAGGGACCGAGCTAGGGCTAGTGGGAGCGGTAGGCGTAGCGCTGAAGTAGGCAAAGGGCAAGGGGTGGGTGTCGGGGTAAACCTCGGAGTAGGCCTAGGACCAGGATTGGGAGCTGTGGCTAGGGGTAGGGATGGGGGTGGGCCTATAGGTAAAGGGGGCTGTAGGGCCAGGGGTAAAGGTAGGACCAGAGGTAGTGCTAGGCGTAGGCCTAGGGCGAGGGGTAGTGCTCGGGGTAACCTAACTTTAAACCTAACCCTAACCCTAACCCTAAACGTAACACTAACCCTAACCCTAATACCTAACCCTAACCCTAACCCTAACCCTAAATCTAACACCAACCCTAACCCTAACCCTAACCCTAATTCTAACCCTAACCCTAACCATAACCCTATCCCTAACCCTAAACCTAACACCAACCCTAACCCTAACCCTAACCCTAACACCAACCCTAACCCTAACCCTAAGCCTAACCCCTAACCCTAACACTAACCCTCACCCTAACCCGAACCTTAACACCAACCTCAACCCTAACGCTAAACCTAACCCCTAACCCTAACCCTAACCCTAACCCTAACCTCACCCGAACCCTAACACCAACCCTAACCCTAACTCTAACACTAACCCTAACCTAACCCCTAACCCTAACCCTAACCCTAACCCTAACCCTAACACCAACCTCAACCCTAACCCTAACCCTAACCCTAACACCAACCTCAACCCTAACCCTAACCCTAACCCTAACCCTAACCCTAACACCAACCTCAACCCTAACCCTAACCCTAACCCCTAACCCTAACCCTAACCCTAACCCTAACTTTAACCCTAACCCACCAACCCTAACCCTAACCCTAACCCTAACCCTAATTCTAACCCTAACCCTAACCCTAAACAAACACCAACCCTAACCCTAACCCTAACACCAACCTCAAACCTAACCCTAACCTTAACTATAACCCTAACCCTAACACTAACACCAACCTCAACCCTAACCCTAACCCTAACACCTAACCCTAACCGTAACCCTAACCCTAAATCTAACCCTAACCTAACCCTAACCCTAACACCAAACCTAACCCTAACCCTAACCCTAACCCTAATTCTAACCCTAACCCTAACCATAACCCTAACCCTAACCCTAATCCTAACACCAACCCTAACCCTAACCCTAACACTAACCCTAACCTAACCCCTAACCCTAACACTAACCCTAACCCTAACCCTAAACCTAACACCAACCCTAACCCTAACCCTAACCCTAACACCAACCCTAACACTAATCCTAAGCCTAACCACTAATACTAACCCTAACCCTAACCCTAACCCTAACCTTAACACCAACCTCAACCCTAACCATAACCTAACCCCTAACCCTAACCCTAACCCTAACCCTAACCTAACCCTAACCCTAACACCAACCGTAACCCTAACCCTAACACTAACCCTAACCTAACCCCTAACCCTAACCCTAACCCTAACCCTAACCCTAACCCTAACCCTAAACCTAACACCAACCCTAACCCTAACCCTAACCCTAACCCTAACACCAACCCTAACCCTAACCCTAACCTAAACCTAACCCTAACCCTAACCCTAACCCTAAACCTAACACCAACCCTAACCCTAACCCTAACACCAACCTCAACCCTAACCCTAACCCTAACCTAACCCTAACCCTAACACCAACCCTAACCCTAAACCTAACCCTAACCCTAACCCTAACCCTAAACCTAACAGAAATCCTAACCCTAATTCTAACCCTAACCCTAACCCTAACCCAAATAAGGGCAAGGTGTACTGGTCAGCAACGGGCAAGTTCTAGGCCTCGGACTAGAAGGAGCCATGCGCGTTGGTCTAGAGCCCGAGCTAGGGCTAGTGGGAGTAGTAGGCGTAGCGCTGGGGTAGGCATAGGGCAAGGGGTGGGTGTCGAGGTAAACCTCGGAGTAGGCCTAGGGCCAGGAGTGGGAGCTGTGGCTAGGGGTACGGATGGTGGTGGGCCTATGGGTACGGGGGGCTGTAGGGCCAGGGGTAGAGGTAGGACAAGAGGTAGTGCTAGGCGTAGGCCTAGGGAGAGTGGTAGTGCTCGGGGTAGGTTTAGGTGAAGGGTTAGTGGTAGGCAGAGGCCCACGGGCAATGTTAGGGTTAGGGGTCATGTTAGGCCTAGGACTAGTGGTAGTGGTAGGGGTTGGCCGAGGGCTAGGGGTAGGTGTCACAGAAGGGCTCCGGGTAGTCCTAGGACACGGAACGAGTGTAGGGCTGGTTAGGGTGTGGTAAGGGTGGGTCCATGGTGATTTCATAAAACACGGGTTAGTGCTCTGGCTATGGTAGGGCAAGGTGTAGTGGTCGGCGACGGGCAAGTGCTAGGCCTCGGAGTAGAGTGAGCACTGGGCGTTGGTCTAGGGACCGAGCTAGGGCTAGTGGGAGCGGTAGGCGTAGCGCTGAAGTAGGCAAAGGGCAAGGGGTGGGTGTCGGGGTAAACCTCAAAGTACGCCTAGGACCAGGATTGGGAGCTGTGGCTAGGGGTAGTGATGGGTGTGGGTTTATGGGTAAAGGGGGCTGTAGGGCCAGGGGTAGGAGTAGGACCAGAGGTAGTGCTAGGCGTAGGCCTAGGGCGAGGGGTAGTGCTCGGGGTAACCTAACTTTAACCCTAACCCTAACCCTAACCCTAACCCTAACACTAACCCTAACCC
This sequence comes from Rhinolophus hipposideros, assembly GCF_964194185.1. Classification (NCBI taxonomy): domain Eukaryota; kingdom Metazoa; phylum Chordata; class Mammalia; order Chiroptera; family Rhinolophidae; genus Rhinolophus; species Rhinolophus hipposideros. Next base: position 156,926 of record NW_027668966.1, on the reverse strand, counting down.
TAATCCCTAACACTAACCCTAACCCTAACCCTAACCCTAACCCTAAATCTAACACCAACCCTAACCCTAACCCTAACCCTAACCCTAATTCTAACCCTAAACCTAACCATAACCCTAACCCTAACCCTAAACCTAACACCAGCCCTAACCCTAACCCTAACCCTAACACCAACCCTAACCATAACCCTAAACCTAACCCTAACCCTAACACCAACCCTAACCCTAACCCTAACACTAACCCTAACCTAACCCCTAACCCTAACCCTAACCCTAACCCTAACCCTAACACAAACCTCAACCATAACCCTAACCCTAACCCTAACCCTAACACCAACCTCAAACCTAACCCTAACCCTAACCCCTAACCATAACCCTAACCCTAACCCTAACCTAACCCTAACCCTAACACCAACCCTAACCCTAACCCTAACCCTAACCCTAATTCTAACCCTAACCCTAACCCTAACCCTAACCCTAAACCTAACACCAACCCTAACCCTAACCCTAACACCAACCTCAAACCTAACCCTAACCTTAACCCTAACCCTAACCCTAACCCTAACACCAACCCTAACCCTAACCCTAAGCCTAACCCCTAACCCTAACCCTAACCCTAACCTAAACCTAACCCTAACCCTAACCCTAACCCTAACCCTAACCCTAAACCTAACACCAACCTCAACCCTAACCCTAACCCTAACCTAACCCTAACCCTAACACCAACCCTAACCCTAACCCTAACCCTAACCCTAACCCTAACCCTAACCCTAAACCTAACACCAACCCTAACACTAACCGTAACCCTAACCCTAACCCAAATAAGGGCAAGGTGTACTGGTCAGCGACGGGCAAGTTCTAGGCCTCGGACTAGAGGGAGCCATGCGCCTTGGTCTAGAGCCCGAGCTAGGGCTAGTGGGAGTAGTAGGCGTAGCGCTGGGGTAGGCATAGGGCAAGGGGTTGGTGTCGAGGTAAACCTCGGAGTAGGCCTAGGGCCAGGAGTGGGAGCTGTGTCTAGGGGTAGGGATGGGGGTGGGCCTATGGGTAGGGGGAGCTGTAGGGCCAGGGGTAAAATTAGGACCAGAGGTAGTGTTAGGCGTAAGCCTAGGGCGAGGCGTAGTGCTCGGGGTAGGGTTAGGTGAAGGGGTAGTGGTTGGCAGAGGCCCACGGGCAGTGTTAGGGTTAGGGCTCATGTTAGGCCTAGGACTAGTGGTAGTGGTAGGGGATGGCCGAGGGCTAGGGGTAGGTGTCACGGGAGGGCTCCGGGTAGTCCTAGGACTCGGAACGGATGTAGGGCTGGATTAGGGTGTGGCTAAGGGTGGGTCCAGGGTGATTTCGTAGAACAAGGGTTAGTGCTCTGACTAACGGTAGGGCAAGGTGTACTGGTCGGCAACGGGCAAGTGCTAGGCCTCGGACTAGAGTGAGCACTGGTCGTTGGTCTAGGGCCCGAGGTAGGGCTCGTGAAAGCGAGAGGCGTAGCGCTGGGGTAGGCAAACGGCAAGGGGTGGGTGTCGGTGTAAACCTCGGAATAGGCCTAGGAACAGTAGTGGGAGCTGTGGCTAGGGGTAGCGATGGGGGTGGGCCTATGGGTAGGGGGAGCTGTAGAGCCAGGGGTAGGGGTAGGACCAGAGGTAGTGCTAGGCCTAGGCCTAGGGCGAGAGGTAGTGCTCGGGGTAACCTAACCCTAACCCTAACCCTAACCTAACCCTAAACCTAACACCAACCCTAACCCTAACCCTAACCCTAACCCTAATTCTAACCCTAACCTTTACTCTAACCCTAACCCTAACCCTAACTTCAACCCTAACCCTAACACCAACCCTCACGCTAACCCTAACACTAACCCTAACCTAACCCCTAACCCTAACCCTAACCCTAACCCTAACCCTAACCCTAACCCTAACCCTAACACCAACCTCAACCCTAACTCTAACCCTAACCCTAACCCTAACCCTAACACCAACCTCAACCCTAACCCTAACCCTAACCCCTAACCCTAACCCTAACCCTAACCCTAACCTAACCCTAACCCTAACACCAACCCTAACCCTAACCCTAACCCTAACCCTAATTCTAACCCTAACCCTAACCCTAACCCTAACCCTAACCGTAAACCTAACACCAACCCTAACCCTAACCCTAACACCAACCTCAACCCTAACCCTAACCTTAACCCTATCCCTAACCCTAACCCTAACACCAACCCTATCCCTAACCCTAACCCTAACCCTAACCCTAACCCTAACCCAAATAAGGGCAAGGTGTACTGGTCTGCGACGGGCAAGTTCTAGGCCTCGGACTAGAGGGAGCCATGCGCGTTGGTCTAGAGCCCGAGCTAGGGCTAGTGGGAGTAGTAGGCGTAGCGCTGGGGTAGGCATAGGGCAAGGGGTGGGTGTCGAGGTAAACCTCGGAGTAGGCCTAGGGCCAGGAGTGGGAGCTGTGGCTAAAGGTAGGGATGGGGATGGGCCTATGGGTAGGGGGAGCTGTAGGGCCAGGGGTAGGAATAGGACCAGAGGTAGTGTTAGGCTTAAGCCTAGGGCGAGGCGTAGTGCTCGGGGTAGGGTTAGGTGAAGGGCTAGTGGTTGGCAGAGGCCCAAGGGCAGTGTTAGGGTTAGGGCTCATGTTAGGCCTAGGACTAGTGGTAGTTGTAGGGGATGGCCGAGGGCTAGGGGTAGGTGTCACGGGAGGGCTCCGGGTAGTCCTAGGACTCGGAACGGATTTAGGGCTGGATTAGAGTGTGGTAAGTGTGGGTCCAGGGTGATTTCATAAAACACGTTTTAGTGCTCTGGCTAACAGTAGGGCAAGGTGTACTGGTCGGCGTCATGCAAGTGGTAAGCCTCGGACTAGAAGGAGCACTGGGCGTTGGTCTAGGGCCCGAGGTAGGGCTAGTGGGAGCGGTAGGCGTAGTGCTGAAGTAGGCAAAGGGCAAGGGGTGGGTGTCGAGGTGAACCTCGGAGTAGGCCTAAAACCAGGAGTTGGAGCTGTGGCTAGGGGTAGGGATGAAGGTGGGCCTATGGGTAGAAGGGGCTGTAGGGCCAGGGGTAGGGGTAGGACTAGAGGTAGTGCTAGGCGTAGGCCTAGGGCGAGGGGTAGTGCTCGGGGTAACCTGACTTTAACCCTAACCCTAACCCTAACCCTAACACTAACCCTAACCCTAATCCCTAACCCTAAACATAACCCTAACCCTAAACCTAACACCAACCCTAACCCTAACCCTAACCCTAACCCTAATTCTAACCCTAACCCTAACCATAACCCTAACCCTAACCCTAACCCTAACACCAACCCTAACCCTAACCCTAACACTAACCCTAACCCTAACACCAACCCTAACCCTGACCCTAACACTAACCCTAACCTAAACCCTAAACCTAACCCTAACCCTAACCCTAAACCTAACACCAACACTAACCCTAACCCTAACACCAACCTAAACCCTAAACCTAAACCTAACCCTAAACCTAACCCTAACCCTAACACTAACACCAACCTCAACCCTAACCCTAACCCTAAGCCCTAACCCTAACCCTAACCCTAAACCTAACCCTAACCTAACCCTAACCCTAACACCAACCCTAACACTAACCCTAACCCTAACCCTAATTCTAATCCTAACCCTAACTGTAACCCTAAACCTAACACTAACCCTAACACTAACCCTAACACCAATCCTAACCCTAACCCTAACCATAGCCCTAACCTAACCCTAACCCTAACACCAACCCTAACCCTAACCCTAACCCTAACCCTAACCCTAAACCTAACACCAACCCTAACACTAACCCTAACCCTAACCCTAACCCAAATAAGGGCAAGGTGTACTGGTCAGCGACGGGCAAGTTCTAGGCCTCGGACTAGAGGGAGCCATGCGCGTTGGTCTAGAGCCCGAGCTAGGGCTAGTGGGAGTAGTAGGCGTAGCGCTGGGGTAGGCATAGGGCAAGAGGTGGGTGTCGAGGTAAACCTCGGAGTAGGCCTAGGGCCAGGAGTGGGAGCTGTGTCTAGGGGTAGGGATGGGGGTGGGCCTATGGGTAGGGGGAGCTGTAGGGCCAGGGGTAGGAGTAGGACGAGAGGTAGTGTTAGGCGTAAGCCTAGGGCGAGGCGTAGTGCTCGGGGTAGGGTTAGGTGAAGGGCTAGTGGTTGGCAGAGGCCCAAGTGCAGTGTTAGGGTTAGGGCTCATGTTAGGTTTAGGACTAGTGGTAGTGGTAGGGGATGGCCGAGGGCTAGGGGTAGGTGTCACGGGAGGGCTCCGGGTAGTCCTAGGACACAGAATGAGTGTAGGGCTGGATTAGGGTGTGGTAAGGGTGGGTCCAGGGTGATTTCATAAAACACGTTTTAGTGCTCTGGCTAACAGTAGGGCAAGGTGTACTGGTCGGCGTCATGCAAGTGGTAAGCCTCGGACTAGAGGGAGCACTGGGCGTTGGTCTAGGGCCCGAGGTAGGGCTAGTGGAAGCGGTAGGCGTAGCGCTGAAGTAGGCAAAGGGCAAGGGGTGGGTTTCGGGGTAAACCTCAGAGTAGGCCTGAAACCAGGATTGGGAGCTGTGGCTAGGGGTAGGGATGGGGGTGGGCCTATGGGTAGGAGGGGCTGTAGGGCCAGGGGTAGGTGTAGGACTAGAAGTAGTGCTAGGCGTAGGCCTAGGGCGAGGGGTAGTGCTCGGGGTAACCTGACTTTAAACCTAACCCTAACCCTAACCCTAACCCTAACACTAACCCTAACCCTAATCCATAACCCTAACCCTAACCCTAACCCTAAACCTAACACCAACCCTAACCCTAACCCTAACCCTAATTCTAACCCTAACCCTAACCATAACCCTAACCCTAACCCTAACCCTAACACCAACCCTAACCGTAACCCTAACACTAACCCTAACCCTAACACCAACCCTAACCGCTAACCCTAACCTAACCCCTAACCCTAACCCTAACCCTAACCCTAAACCTAACACCAAACCTAACCCTAACCCAAACACCAACCTCAACCCTAACCTTAACCCTAATCCTAACCCTAACCCTAACCCTAACCCTAACACCAACCTCAACCCTAACCCTAAGCCTAAGCCCTAACCCTAACCCTAACCCTAAACCTAACCCTAACCTAACCCTAACCCTAACACCAACCCTAACACTAACCCTAACCCTAACCCTAATTCTAACCCTAACCCTAACTGTAACCCTAACCCTAACAATAACCCTAACCCTAACCCTAACACCAGCCTTAACCCTAACCCTAACGCTAACCCTAACCTAACCCTAACCCTAACACCAACCCTAACCCTAACCCTAACCCTAACCCTAACCCTAACTCTAACCCTAAACCTAACACCAACCCTAACACTAACCCTAACACCAATCCTAACCCTAACCCTAACCCTAGCCCTAACCTAACCCTAACCCTAACACCAACCCTAACCCTAACCCTAACCCTAAACCTAACCCTAAGCCTAACACCAACCCTAACACTAACCCTAACCCTAAACATAACCCAAATAAGGGTAAGGTGTACTGGTCAGCGACGGGCAAGTTCTAGGCCTCGGACTAGAGGGAGCCATGCGCGTTGGTCTAGAGCCCGAGCTAGGGCTAGTGGGAGTAGTAGGCGTAGCGCTGGGGTAGGCATAGGGCAAGGGGTGGGTGTCGAGGTAAACCTCGGAGTAGGCCTAGGGCCAGGAGTGGGAGCTGTGGCTAGGGGTAGGGATGGGGATGGGCCTATGGGTAGGGGGAGCTGTAGGGCCAGGGGTAGGAGTAGGACCCGAGGTAGTGTTAGGCGTAAGCCTAGGGCGAGGCGTAGTGCTCGGGGTAGGGTTAGGTGAAGGGCTAGTGGTTGGCAGAGGCCCACAGGCAGTGTTAGGGTTAGGGCTCATGTTAGGTTTAGGACTAGTGGTAGTGGTAGGGGATGGCCGAGTGCTAGGGGTAGGGGTCACGGGAGGGCTCCGGGTAGTCCTAGGACTCGGATGTAGGGCTGGATTAGGGTGTGGCTAAGGGTGGGTCCAGGGTGATTCCGTAGGACACGGTTAGTGCTATGGCTAACGGTAGGCAAGGTGTACTGGTCGGCGACGGGCAAGTGGTAGGCCTCGGACTAGAGTAAGCACTGGTCGTTGGTCTAGGCCCCGAGGTAGGGCTAGTGAAAGCGGTAGGCGTTGCGCTGGGGTAGGCATAGGGCAAGGGGTGGGTGTCGGTGTAAACCTTGGAGTAGGCCTAGGACCAGGAGTGGGAGCTGTGGCTAGGGGTAGCGATGGGGGTGGGCCTATGGGTAGGTGGAGCTGTAGGCCAGGGGTAGGGGTAGGACCAGAGGTAGTGCTAGGCCTAGGCCTAGGGCGAGAGGTAGTGCTCGGGGTAACCTAACCCTAACCCTAACGCTAACCCTAACCCTAACCCTAACACCAACCTCAACACTAACCCTAACCCTAACCCTAACCCTAACCCTAACCCTAACACCAACCTCAACCCTAAACCTAACCCTAACCCCTAACCCTAACCCTAACCCTAACCCTAACCTAACCCTAACCCTAACACCAACCCTAACCCTAACCCTAACCCTAACCCTAATTCTAACCCTAACCCTAACCCTAACCCTAACCGTAAATCTAACACCAACCCTGACCCTAACCCTAACACCAACCTCAACCCTAACCCTAACCTTAACCCTAACCCTAACCCTAACACTAACACCAACCCTAACCCTAACCCTAACCCTAACCCTAACCCTAACCCTAACCCTAACCCTAACCCAAATAAGGGCAAGGTGTACTGGTCTGCGACGGGCAAGTTCTAGGCCTCGGACTAGAGGGAGCCATGCGCGTTGGTCTAGAGCCCGAGCTAGGGGTAGTGGGAGTAGTAGGCGTAGCGCTGGGGTAGGCAGAGGGCAAGGGGTGGGTGTCGAGGTAAACCTCGGAGTAGGCCTAGGGCCAGGAGTGGGAGCTGTGGCTAGGGGTAGGGATGGGGGTGGGCCTATGGGTAGGAGGAGCTGTAGGGCCAGGGGTAGGAGTAGGACCAGAGGTCGTGTTAGGCGTAAGCCTAGGGCGAGGCGTAGTGCTCGGGGTAATGTTAGGTGAAGGGCTAGTGGTTGGCAGAGGCCCACGGCTAGTGTTAGGGTTAGGGCTCATGTTAGGCCTAGGACTAGTGGTAGTGGTAGGGGTTGGCCGAGGGCTAGGGGTAGGTGTCACAGAAGGGCTCCGGGTAGTCCTAGGACTCGGAACGGATTTAGGGCTGGATTAGGGTGTGGTAAGGGTGGGTCCAGGGTGTTTTCGTAGGACACGGGTTAGTGCTGTGGCTATGGTAGGGCAAGGTGTAGTGGTCGGCGACAGGCAAGTGCTAGGCCTCGGACTAGAGTGAGCACTGGGCGTTGGTCTAGGGACCGATGTAGGGCTAGTGGGAGCGATAGGCGTAGCGCTGGGGTAGGCAAAGGGCAAGGGGTGGGTGTCGGGGTAAACTTCGGAGTAGGCCTAGGGCCAGGAGTTGGAGCTTTGGCTAGGGGTAGGAATGGGGGTGGGCCTATGGGTAGGAGGAGCTGTAGGTCCAGGGATAGGGGTAGGACAAGAGGTAGTGCTAGGCGTAGGCCTAGGGCGAGGGGTAGTGCTCGGGGTAGGTTTAGGTGAAGGGCTAGTGGTTGGCAGAGGCCCACGGGCAATGTTAGTGTTAGGGGTCATGTTAGGCCTAGGACTAGTGGTAGTGGTAGGGGTTGGCCGAGGGCTAGGGGTAGGTGTCACAGAAGGGCTCCGGGTAGTCCTAGGACTCGGAACGGATTTAGGGCTGGATTAGGGTGTGGTAAGGGTGGGTCCAGGGTGTTTTCGTAGGACACGGGTTAGTGCTCTGGCTAACAGTAGGGCAAGGTGTACTGGTCGGCGTCATGCAAGTGGTAAGCCTCGGACTAGAAGGAGCACTGGGCGTCGGTCTAGGGCCCGAGGTAGGGCTAGAGGGAGCGGTAGGCGTAGTGCTGAAGTAGGTAAAGGGCAAGGGTTGGGTTTCGGGGTAAACCTCGGAGTAGGCCTAAAACCAGGAGTTGGAGCTGTGGCTAGGGGTAGGGATGGGGGTGGGCCTATGGGTAGAAGGGGCTGTAGGGCCAGGGGTAGGGGTAGGACTAGAGGTAGTGCTAGGCATAGGCCTAGGGCGAGGGGTAGTGCTCGGGGTAACCTGACTTTAAACCTAACCCTAACCCTAACCCTAACCCTAACCCTAACACTAACCCTGACCCTAATCCCTAACCCTAAACATAACCCTAACCCTAATCCTAACACCAACCCTAACCCTAACCCTAACCCTAACACTAATTCTAACCCTAACCCTAACCATAACCCTAACCCTAACCCTAACCCTAACACCAATCCTAACCCTAACCCTAACACTAACCCTAACCCTAACACCAACCCTAACCCTAACCCTAACCCTAACCTAACCCATAACCCTAACCCTAACCCTAACCCTAAACCTAACACCAACACTAACCCTAACCCTAACACCAACCTCAACCCTAACCCTAACCCTAACCCTAACCCTAACCCTAACCCTAACACCAACCTCAACCCTAACCCTAACCCTAAGCCCTAACCCTAACCCTAACCCTAAACCTAACCCTAACCTAACCCTAACCCTAACACCAACCCTAACACTAACCCTAACCCTAACCCTAATTCTAACCCTAACCCTAACTGTAACCCTAACCCTAACACTAACCCTAATCCTAACCCTAACACCAACCCTAACCCTAACCATAACCCTAACCCTAACCTAACCCTAACCATAACACCAACCCTAACCCTAACCCTAACCCTAATCCTAACCCTAACCCTAAACCTAACACCAACCCTAACACTAACCCTAATCCTAACCCTAACCCAAATAAGGGCAAGGTGTACTGGTCAGCGACGGGTAAGTTCTAGTCCTCGGACTAGAGGGAGCCATGCGCGTTGGACTAGAGCTAGAGCTAGGGCTAGTGGGAGTAGTAGGCGTAGCGCTGGGGTAGGCATAGGGCAAGGGGTGGGTGTCGAGGTAAACCTCGGAGTAGGCCTAGGGCCAGGAGTGGGAGCTGTGTCTAGGGGTAGGGATGGGGGTGGGCCTATGGGTAGGGGGAGCTGTAGGGCCAGGGGTAAAAGTAGGACCAGAGGTAGTGTTAGGCGTAAGCCTAGGGCGAGGCGTAGTGCTCGGGGTAGGGTTAGGTGAAGGGCTAGTGGTTGGCAAAGCCCACGGGCAGTGTTAGGGTTAGGGCTCATGTTAGGTTTAGGACTAGTGGTAGTGGTAGGGGATGGCCGAGGGCTAGGGGTAGGTGTCACGGGAGGGCTCCGGGTAGTCCTAGGACTCGGAACGGATGTAGGGCTGGATTAGGGTGTGGCTAAGGGTGGGTCCAGGGTGATTTCGTAGGACAAGGGTTAGTGCTCTGACTAACGGTAGGGCAAGGTGTACTGGTCGGCGACAGGCAAGTGCTAGGCCTCAGACTAGAGTGACCACTGGTCGTTGGTCTAGGGCCCGAGGTAGGGCTAGTGGGAGCGGTAGGCGTAGCGCTGGGGTAGGCAAACGGCAAGGGGTGGGTGTCGGTGTAAACCTCGGAGTAGGCCTAGGACCAGGAGTGGGAGCTGTGGCTAGGGGTAGCGATGGGGTGGGCCTATGGGTAGGGGGAGCTGTAGGGCCAGGTGTAGGGGTAGGATCAGAGGTAGTGCTAGGCCTAGGCCTAGGGCGAGAGGTAGTGCTCGGGGTAACCTAACCCTAACCCTAACCCTAACCTAACCCTAACCCTAACTCTAACCCTAACCCTAACCCTAACTTTAACCCTAACACTAACACCAACCCTCACGCTAACCCTAACACTAACCCTAAACTAACCCCTAACCCTAACCCTAACCCTAACCCTAACCCTAACACCAACCTCAACCCTAACCCTAACCCTAACCCTAACTCTAACCCTGACCCTAACACCAACCTGAACCCTAACACTAACCATAACCCCTAACCCTAACCCTAACCCTAACCTAACCTAACCCTAACCCTAACACCAACCCTAACCCTAACCCTAACCCTAACCCTAATTCTAAACCTAACCCTAACCCTAACCCTAACCCTAACCCTAAACCTAACACCAACCCTAACCCTAACCCTAACACCAACCTCAACCCTAACCCTAACCTTAACCCTAACCCTAACCCTAACCCTAACACCAACCTCAACCCTAACCCTAACCCTAACCCCTAACCCTAACCCTAACCCTAACCCTAACCCTAACCCTAACCTAACCCTAACCCTAACACCAACCCTAACCCTAACCCTAACCCTAACCCTAACACTAACCCTAATTCGAACCCTAACCCTAACCATAACCCTAACCCCTAACCCTAATCCTAACACCAACCCTAACCCTAAACCTAACACTAACCCTAACCCTAACCCTAAACCTAACACCAACCCTAAACCTAACCCTAACCCTAACACCAACCCTAACCCTAACCCTAAGCCTAACCTTTAATACTAACCCTAACCCTAACCCTAACCTAACCCTAACCCTAACACCAACCCTAACCCTAACCCTAACACTAACCGTAACCTAACCCTAACCCTAACACCAACCCTAACCCTAACCCTAAACCTAACCCCTAACCCTAACCCTAACCCTAACCCTAACCTAACCCTAACCCTAACACGAACCCTAACCCTAACACTAACACTAACCCTAACCTAACCCCTAACTCTAACCCTAACCCTAACCCTAACCCTAAACCTAACACCAACCCTAACCCTAACCCTAACCCTAACACCAACCCTAATCCTAACCATAAGCCTAACCCCTAACCCTAACCCTAACCCTAACCTAAACCTAATCCTAACCCTAACCCTAACCCTAACCCTAAACCTAACACCAACCCTAACCCTAACCCTAACACCAACCTCAACCCTCACCCTAACCCTAACCTAACCCTAACCCTAACACCAACCCTAACTCTAAACCTAAACCTAACCCTAACCCTAACCCTAAACCTAACACAAACCCTAACCCTAACCCTAACCCTAACCCTAACCCTAACCCTAACCCAAATAAGGGCAAGGTGTACTGGTCAGCGACGGGCAAGTTCTAGGCCTCGGACTAAAGGGAGCACTGGACGTTGGTCTCGGGCTCGAGCTAGGGCTAGTGGGAGCAGTAGGCGTAGCACTGGGGTAGGCATAGGGCAAGGGGTGGGTGTAGGGCTAAACCTCGTAATAGGCTTTGGGCCAGGAGTTGGAGTTGTGGCTAGGGGTAGGGATGGGTGTGGGCCTATGGATAGGGGGACCTGTAAGGCCAGTGGTAGGGGTAGGACCAGAGGTAGTGCTAGGCGTAGGCCTAGGGTGAGGGGTAGTGCTCGGGGTAGGGTTAGGTGAAGGGCTACTGGTTGGCAGAGGCCCACGGGCAGTGTTAGGGTTAGGGCTCATGTTAGGCCTAAGACTAGTGGTAGTGGTAGGGGATGGCCGAGGGCTAGGGGTAGTTGTCACCGGAAAGCTCCGGGTAGTCCTAGGACTCGGAACGGATGTAGGGCTGGATTAGGGTGTGGCTAAGGGTGGGTCCAGGGTGATTTCGTAGGACACTGGTTAGTGCTCTGGCTAACGATAGGGCAAGGTGTAGTGGTCGGCGACGGGCAAGTGCTAGGCCTCGGACTAGAGTGAGCACTGGGCGTTGGTCTAGGGCCCAAGGTAGGGCTAGTGGGAGCGTTAGGCGTAGCGCTAGGGTAGGCAAAGGGCAAGGGGTGGGTGTCGGGGTTAACCTCAGAGTAGGCCTAGGACCAGGAGTGGAAGCTGTGGCTAGGGGTAGGGATGGGGTTAAGCTTATGGGTAGGGGGAGCGGTAGGGCAGGGGTAGGGGTAGGACCAGAGGTAGTGCTAGGCGTAGGCCTAGGGCGAGGGGTAGTGCTCGGCGTAACCTAACCCTAACCCTAACCCTAACCATAACCATAACCCTAACCCTAACCCTAACCCTAAACCTAACACCAACCCTAACCCTAACCCTAACCCTAACCCTAACCCTTATTCTAACCCTAACCCTAACCATAACCCTAACCCTAACCCTAACCCTAACACCAACCCTCACCCTAACCCTAACACTAACCCTAACCTAACCCCTCACCCTAACCCTAACCCTAACCCTAACCCTAAGCGTAACCCTAACACTAACCCTAACCCTAACCCTAACCCTAACCCTAACCCCTAAACCTAACCCTAACCCTAACCTTAACCCTAACCCTAACCTAACCCTAACCCTAACACCAACCCTAACCCTAATCCTAACCCTAATTCTAACCCTAACCCTAAACATAACCCTAACCCTAACCCTAATCCTAACACCAACCCTAACCCTAACCCTAACACTAACCCTAACCTATCCCCTAACCCTAACACTAACCCTAACCCTAACCATAAACCTAACACCAACCGTAACCCTAACCCTAACCCCAACACCAACCCTAACCCTAACCCTAAGCCTAACCCCTAATACTAACCCTAACCCTAACCCTAACCCTAACCTAACCCTAACCCTAACACCAACCCTAACCCTAACCCTAAACCTAACGCCAACCCTAACCCTAACCCTAACACTAACCCTAAACTAACCCTAACCCTAACACCAACCCTAACCCTAACCCTAAACCTAACCCATAACCCTAACCCTAACCCTAACCCTAACCCTAACCCTAACCCTAACCCTAACCTAACCCTAACCCTAACACCAACCCTAACCCTAACCCTAACACTAACCCTAACCTAACCCCTAACTCTAACCCTAACTTTAACCCTAACCCTAAACCTAACACCAACCCTAACCCTAACCCTAACCCTAACCCTAATGCTAATCCTAACACCAACCCTAACCCAAACCCTAAGCCTAACCCCTAACCCTAACCCTAACCCTAACCTAAACCTAATCCTAACCCTAACCCTAACCCTAACCCTAAACCTAACACCAACCCTAACCCTAACCCTAACACCAACCTCAACTCTAACCCTAACCCTAACCTAACCCTAACCCTAACACCAACCCTAACCCTAAACCTAAACCTAACACTAACCCTAACCCTAAACCTAACACAAACCCTAACCCTAACCCTAACCCTAACCCTAACCCTAACCCAAATAAGGGCAAGGTGTACTGGTCAGCGACGGGCAAGTTCTAGGCCTCGGACTAGAGGGAGCACTGGACGTTGGTCTAGGGCCCGAGCTAGGGCTAGTGGGAGCAGTAGGCGTAGCACTGGGGTAGGCATAGGGCAATGGGTGGGTGTAGGGCTAAACCTCGTAATAGGCTTTGGGCCAGGAGTTGGAGTTGTGGGTAGGGGTAGGGATGGGTGTGGGCCTATGGATAGGGGGAGCTGTAAGGCCAGTGGTAGGGGTAGGACCAGAGGTAGTGCTAGGCGTAGGCCTAGGGCGAGGGGTAGTGCTCGAGGTAGGGTTAGGTGAAGGGCTAGTGGTTGGCTGAGGCCCACGGGCAGTGTTACGGTTAGGGGCCATGTTAGGCCTAAGACTAGTGGTAGTGGTAAAGGATGGCCGAGGGCTAGGGGTAGTTGTCGCGGGAAAGCTCCGGGTAGTCCTAGGACTCGGAACAGGTGTAGGGCTGGATTAGGGTGTGGCTAAGAGTGGGTCCAGGGTGATTTCGTAGGACACTGGTTAGTGCTCCGGCTAACGATAGGGCAAGGTGTACTGGTCGGCGACGGGCAAGTGCTAGGCCTCGGACTAGGGTGAGCACTGGGAGTTGGTCTAGGGCCCAAGGTAGGGCAAGTGGGAGCGTTAGGCGTAGCGCTAGGTAGGCAAAGGGCAAGGGGTGGGTGTCGGGGTTAACCTCAGAGTAGGGCTAGGACCAGGAGTGGGAGCTTTGGCTAGGGGTAGGGATGGGGGTGGGCCTATGGGTAGGGGGAGCGGTAGGGCAGGGGTAGGGGTAGGACCAGAGGTAGTGCTAGGCGTAGGCCTAGGGCGAGGGGTAGTGCTCGGGGTAACCTAACCCTAACCCTAACCCTAAGCCTAACCATAACCCTAACCCTAACCCTAACCCTAAACCTAACACCAACCCTAATCCTAACCCTAACCCTAAACCTAATTCTAACCCTAACCCTAACCATAACCCTAACCCTAACCCTAACCCTAACACCAACCCTCACCCTAACCCTAACACTAACCCTAACCTAACCCCTCATCCTAACCCTAACCCTAACCCTAACCCTAACACTAACCCTAACCCAAATCCCTAACTCTAACCCTAACCCTTACCCTAACCCTAAACCTAACACCAACCCTAACCCTAACCCTAACCCTAACCCTAACCTAACCCTAACCCTAACACCAACCCTAACCCTAACCCTAACCCTAACCCTAACTCTAATTCTAACCCTAACCCTAACCCTAACCCTAACCCTAACCCTAACCCTAACCCTAACCCTAACACCAACCGTAAACCTAACCCTAACCCTAACCCTAACCCTAACCCTAACCCTAACCCTAACCCTAACCCTAACCTAACCCTAACCCTAACACCAACCCTAACCCTAATTCTAACCCTAACCCTAACCCTAATTCTAACCCTAACCCTAACTCTAACCCTAACCCTAACCCTAACCCTAAACCTAACTCCAACCCTAACCCTAACCCTAACCCTAACCCTAACCCTAACCCTAACCCTAACCCTAACCCAAATAAGGGCCAGGTGTACTGGTCTGCGACGGACAAGTTCTAGGCCTCGGACTAGAGGGAGCCTTGCGCGTTGGTCTAGAGCCCGAGCTAGGGCTAGTGGGAGTAGTAGACGTAGCGCTGGGGTAGGCATAGGGCAAGGTGTGGGTGTCGAGGTAAACCTCGGAGTAGGCCTAGGGCCAGGAGTGGGAGCTGTGGCTATGGGTAGGGATGGGGATGGGCCTATGGATAGTGGGAGCTGTAAGGCCAGTGGTAGGGGTAGGACCAGAGGTAGTGCTAGGCGTAGGCCTAGGGCGAGGGGTAGTGCTCGGGGTAGGGTTAGGTGAAGGGCTAGGGGTTGGCTGAGGCCCACGGGCAGTGTTACGGTTAGGGGCCATGTTAGGCCTAGGACTAGTGGTAGTGGTAGGGGATGGCCGAGGGCTAGGGGTAGGTGTCACGGGAGGGCTCCGGGTAGTCCTAGGACTAGGAACGGATGAAGGGCTGGATTAGGGTGTGGTAAGGGTGGGTCCAGGGTGTTTTCGTAGGACACGGGTTAGTGCTCTGGCTATGGTAGGGCAAGGTGTAGTGGTCGGCGACGGGCAAGTGCTAGGCCTCGGACTAGAGTGAGCACTGGTCGTTGGTCTAGGGACCGAGGTAGGGCTAGTGGGAGCGATAGGCGTAGCGCTGGAGTAGGCAAAGGGCAAGGGGTGGGTGTCGGGGTAAACTTCGGAGTAGGCCTAGGGCCAGGAGTTGGAGCTTTGGCTAGGGGTAGGAATGGGGGTGGGCCTATGGGTAGGGGGAGCTGTAGGCCCAGGGATAGGGGTAGGACAAGAGGTAGTGCTAGGCGTAGGCCTAGGGCGAGGGGTAGTGCTCGGGGTAGGTTTAGGTGAAGGGCTAGTGGTTGGCAGAGGCCCACGGGCAATGTTAGGGTTAGGGGTCATGTTAGGTCTAGGACTAGTGGTAGTGGTAGGGGTTGGCCGAGGGCTAGGGGAAGGTGTCACAGAAGGGCTCCGGGTAGTCCTAGGACACGGAACGAGTGTAGGGCTGGATTAGGGTGTGGTAAGTGTGGGTGCAGGGTGATTTCGTAGGACACGGGTTAGTGCTCTGGCTAACGGTAGGGCAAGGTGTACTGGTCGGCGTCGGGTAAGTGGTAGGCCTCGGACTAAAGAAAGCACTGGGCTTTGGTCTAGGGCCCAAGCTAGGGTTAGTGGGAGCGGTAGGCGTAGCGCTGGGGTAGGCAAACGGCAAGGGGTGGGTGTAGGGGTAAACCTCGGAATAGGCTTTGGGCCAGGATTTGGAGTTGTGGCTAGGGCTAGTGATGGGTGTGGGCCTATGTATAGGGGGAGCTGTAAGGCCAGTGGTAGGGGTAGGACCAGAGGTAGTGCTAGGCGTAGGCCTAGGGCGAGGGGTAGTGCTCGGGGTAGGGTTAGGTGAAGGACTAGTGGTTGGTTGAGGCCCACGGGCAGTGTTACGGTTAGGGGCCATGTTAGGCCTAAGACTAGTGGTAGTGGTAAAGGATGGCCGAGGGCTAGGGGTAGTTGTCACGGGAAAGCTCCGGGTAGTCCTAGGACTCGGAACAGGTGTAGGGCTAAATTAGGGTGTGGCTAAGGGTGGGTCCAGGGTGATTTCGTAGGACACTGGTTAGTGCTCTGGCTAACGATAGGGCAAGGTGTACTGGTCGGCGACGGGCAAGTGCTAGGCCTCGGACTAGAGTGAGCACTGGGCGTTGGTCTAGGGCCCAAGGTAGGGCTAGTGGGAGCGTTAGGCGTAGCGCTAGGGTATGCAAAGGGCAAGGGGTGGGTGTCGGGGTTAACCTCAGAGTAGGCCTAGGACCATGAGTGGGAGCTGTGGCTAGGGGTAGGGATGAGGGTGGGCCTATGGGTAGGGGGAGCGGTAGGGCAGGGGTAGGGGTAGGACCAGAGGTAGTGCTAGGAGTAGGCCTAGGGTGAGGGGTAGTGCTCGGGGTAACCTATCCCTAACCCTAACCCTAACCATAACCCTAACCCTAACCCTAACCCTAAACCTAACACCAACCCTAACCCTAACCCTAAACCTAACCCTAATTCTAACCCTAACCCTAAACATAACCCTAACCGTAACCCTAACCCTAACACCAACCCTCACCCTAACCCTAACACTAACCCTAACCTAACCCCTAACCCTAACCCTAACCCTAACCCTAACCCTAAACCTAACACCAACCCTCACCCTAACCCTAACCCTAACCCGAACACCAACCCTAACCCTAACCCTAAGCCTAACCCCTAACCCTAACCCTAACCCTAACCCTAACCCTAACCCTAACCTAAACCTAACCCTAACCCTAACCCTAACCCTAACCCTAACCCTAACCCTAATTCTAACCCTAACTCCAACCCTAACCCTAACTCTAACATTAACCCTAACCTAACCCCTAACCCTAATTCTAACCCTAACCCTAACCCTAAACCTAACACCAACCCTAACCCTAACCCTAATTCTAACCGTAACCCTAACCATAACCCTAACCCAAACCCTAACACCAACCCTCACCCTAACCCTAACACTAACCCTAACCTAACCCCTAACCCTAACCCTAACCCTAACCCTAACCCTAAACCTAACACCAACCCTAACCCTAACCCTAACCATAACCCTAACACCAACCCTCACCCTAACCCTAAGCGTAACCCCTAACCCTAACCCTAACTCCAACCCTAAACCTAACACCAACCCTAACCCTAACCCTAACCCTAACCCTAAACCTAACACCAACCCTAATTCTAACCCTAACCCTAACCCTAATCCTAACCCTAACACCAACCCTAACCCTAACCCTAAACATAAACACTAACCCTAACCCTAACCCTAACCCTAACCCTAACCCTAACCCTAACCGTAACAAGGGCAAGGTGTACTGGTCAGCGTCGGACTAATTCTAGGCCTCGGACTAGAGGGAGCCATGGGCGTTGGTCTAGGCCTGAGCTAGGGCTAGTGGGAGCGGTAGGCGTAGCACTGGTGTAGGCATAGGGCAAGAGGTGAGTGTCGGGGTAAACCTCGGAGTAGGCTTTGGGCCAGGAGTAGGAGTTGTGCCTAGGGGTAGAGATGGGAGTGGGCCTATGGGTAGGGGGAGCTGTAGGTCCAGGGGTAGGAGTAGGACCAGAGGTAGTGCTAGGCGTAGGCCTAGGGCGAGGCGTAGTGCTCGGGGTAGAATTAGGTGAAGGGCTAGTGGTTGGCAGAGGCCCATGGGCAGTGTTAGATTTAGGGCTCATGTTAGGCCTAAAACTAGTGGTAGTGGTAGGGGATGGCCGAGGGCTAGCGGTAGGTGTCACGGGAGGGCTCCGGGTAGTCCTAGGACTCGGAACAAATGTAGGGCTGGATTAGGGTGTGGCTAAGGGTGGGTCCAGGGTGATTTTTTAGGACAAGGGTTAGTGCTCTGACTAACTGTAGGGCAAGGTGTACTGGTAGGCGAAGGGCAAGTGCTATGATTCGGACTAGAGTGAGCACTGGGCGTTGGTCTAGAACCCGAGGTAGGACTGGTGGGAGCGGTAGGCGTAGCGTTGAAGTAGGCAAAGGGCAAGGGGTGGGTGTCGGTGTAAACATCGGAGTAGGCCTAAAACCAGGAGTGGGAGCTGTGGCTAGGGGTAGCGATGGGGGTGGGCCTATGGGTAGGGGGAGCTGTAGGGCCAGGGGTAGGGGTAGGACCAGAGGTAGTGCTAGGCGTAGGCCTACGGCGAGAGGTAGTGCTCGGGGTTACCTAACCCTAACCCTAACCCTAAACCTAACCCTAACCCTAACCCTAAACCTAACACCAAACCTAACCCTAACCCTAACCCTAATTCTAACCCTAACCCTAACCATAACCCTAACCCTAACCCTAACACCAACCCTCACCCTAACCCTAACACTAACCCTAACCTAACCCCTAACCCTAACCCTAACCCTAACCCTAACCCTAAACCTAACACCAACCCTAACCCTAACCCTAACCCTAACCCTAACACCAACCCTCACCCTAAACCTAATCCTAACCCCTAACCCTAACCCTAAACCTAACCCTAAACCTAACACCAACCCTAACCCTAACCCTAACCCTAACCCTAACACCAACCCTAAGCCTAACCCCTAACCCTAACCCTAACCCTAACCTAACCCTAACCCTAACACCAACCCTAACCCTAACCCTAATCCTAACCCTATTTCTAACGCTAACCCTAACTCTAACCCTAAACCTAACCCTAACCCTAACCCTAACCCTAACACCAACCCTAACCCTAACCCTAAACCTAACCCTAACCCTAACTTTAAACCTAACACCAACCCTAACCCTAACCCTAACCCGAATCCTAACCCTAATACCAACCCTAACCCTAACCCTAAACTTAAACACTAACGCTAACCCTAACACTAACTCTAACCCTAACCCTAACAAGGGCAGGTGTACTGGTCAGCGACGGGCTAATTCTAGGCCTCGGACTAGAGGGAGCCATGGGCGTTGGTGTAGGCCTGAGCTAGGGCTAGTGGGAGCGGTAGGCGTAGCACTGAGGTAGGCATAGGGCAAGAGGTGAGTGACGGGCTAAACCTCGAAGTAGGCTTTGGGCCAGGAGTAGGAGTTGTGCCTAGGGGTAGAGATGGGGGTGGGCCTATGGGTAGGGGGAGCTGTAGGGCCAGGGGTAGGGGTAGGACCAGAGGTAGTGCTAGGCGTAGGCCTAGGGCGAGAGGTAGTGCTCGGGGTTACCTAACCATAACCCTAAACCTAAACCTAACCCTAACCCTAACCCTAACCCTAAACCTAACACCAACCCTAACCCTAACCCTAACCCTAATTCTAACCCTAACCCTAACCATAACCC
>NW_027668966.1:70000-135000 GCF_964194185.1 Rhinolophus hipposideros | reverse complement strand
CCCTAACCCTAACCCTAACCCAAATAAGGGCAAGGTGTACTGGTCTGCGACGGGCAAGTTCTAGGCCTCGGACTAGAGGGAGCCATGCGCATTGGTCTAGAGCCCGAGCTAGGGCTAGTGGGAATAGTAGGCGTAGCGCTGGGGTAGGCATAGGGCAAGGGGGGGGTGTCGAGGTATACCTCGGAGTAGGCCTAGGGCCAGGAGTGGGAGCTGTGGCTAGGGGTAGTGATGGGGATGGGCCTATGGGTAGGGGGAGCTGTAGGTCCAGGGATAGGAGTAGGACCAGAGGTAGAGTTAGGCGTAAGCCTAGGGCGAGGCGTAGTGCTCGGTGTAGGGTTAGGTGAAGGGCTAGTGGTTGGCAGAGGCCCACGGGTAGTGTTAGGGTTAGGGCTCATGTTAGGCCTAGGACTAGTGGTAGTTGTAGGGGATGGACGCGGGCTAGGGGTAGGTTTCACGGGAGGGCTCCGGGTAGTCCTAGGACTCTGAACGGATTTAGGGCTGGATTAGGGTGTGGCTAAGGGTGGGTCCAGTGTGTTTTCGTAGGACACGGGTTAGTGCTCTGGCTATGGTAGGGCAAGGTGTAGTGGTCGGCGACGGGCTAGTGCTAGGCCTCGGACTAGAGTGAGCACTGGGCGTTGGTCTAGGGACCGAGGAAGGGCTACTGGGTGCGGTAGGCGTAGCGCTGAAGTAGGCAAAGGGAAAGGGGTGGGTGTCAGGATAAACCTCGGAGTAGGCCTAGGACCAGGAGTGGGAGCTGCGGCTAGGGGTAGGGATGGGGGTGGGCCTATGGGTAGGTGGGGCTGTAGGGCCAGGGGTAGGGGTAGGACCAGAGGTAGTGCTAGGCGTAGGCCTAGGGCGAGGGGTAATGCTCGGGGTAACCTGACTTTAACCCTAACCCTAACCCTAACCCTAACCCTAACCCTAACCCTAACACTAACCCTAACCCTAATCCCTAACCCTAACACTAACCCTAACCCTAACCCTAAACCTAACACCAACCCTAACCCTAACCCTAACCCTAACCCTAATTGTAACCCTAACCCTAACCATAACCCTAAACCTAACCCTAAACCTAACACAAACCCTAACCCTAACCCTAACCCTAAATCTAACCCTAAACCTAACCCTAACCCTAACTCTAACCCTAACACCAACCCTAACCCTAACCCTAACCCTAACCCTAACCCTAAACCTAACACCAACCCTAACCCTAACCCTAACCCTAACCCTAATTCTAACCCTAACCTTAACCCTAACCCTAACCCTAACCCTAACCCTAACTCTAACCCTAACCCTAACCCTAACCCTAACTCTAACCCTAACACCAACCCTAACCCTAACCCTAATCCTAACCCTAAACCTAACCCCAACCCTAACCATAACCCTAACCCTAACCCTAACACCAACCCTAACCCTAACTCTAAGCCTAACCCCTAACCCTAACTCTAACCCTAACCCTAACCTAACCCTAATTCTAACTCTAACCCTAACACCAACCCTAACCCTAACCCTAACCCTTACCCTAAACCTAATTCTAACTCTAACCCTAACTCTAACCCTAACCCTAACCCTAACCCTAACCCTAACAAGGGCAAGGTGTACTGGTCAGCGACGGGCTAGTTCTAGGCCTCAGAGTAGAGGAAGTCATGGGCGTTGGTCTAGGCCTGAGCTAGGGGTAGTGGGAGCGGTAGGCGTAGCGCTGGGGTAGGCATAGGGCAAGAGGTGGGTGTCGGGGTAAACCTCAGAGTAGGCTTTGGGCCAGGATTTGGAGTTGTGGCTAGGGGTAGGGATGGGGGTGGGCTAATGGGTAAAGGTAGCTGTAGGGCCAGGGGTAGAGTAGGATAAGAGGTAGTGCTAGGCGTAGGCCTAGGGTGAGGGGTCGTGCTCGGGGCAACCTAACCCTAACCCTAACCCTAACTTTAACCCTAATCTTAACCCTAACCCTAACACTAACCCTAACCCTAACCCCTAACCCTAACCCTAACCCTAACCCTAACCGTAACCCTAAAGCTAACACCAACCGTAACCCTAACCCTAACCCTAACACGAACCATAACCCTAACCCCAACCCTAAACCCTAACCCTAACACTAACCCTAACCCTAACACTAACAAGGGCAAGGTGTACTGGTCAGCGACGGGCAAGTTCTAGGCCTCGGACTAGAGGAAGCCATGGGCGTTGGTCTAGGGACCGAGCTAGGGCTAGTGGGAGGGGTAGGCTTAGCTCCGGTGTAGGCATAGGGCAAGGGGTGGGTGTCGAGGTAAACCTCGGAGTAGGCCTAGGGCCAGGAGTGGGAGCTGTGGCTAGGGGTAGGTATGGGGGTGGGCCTATGGGTAGGGGGATCTGTAGGGCCAAAGGTAGGGGTAGGACCAGAGGTAGTGCTAGGCGTAGGCCTAGGGCGAGGTATAGTGCTCAGGGTAACCTAACTTTAACCCTAACCCTAACCCTAACCCTAAACCTAACCTTAACCCTAACACCAACCCTAACCCTAACCCTAACTCTAACCCTAACCTAACCCCTAACCCTAACCCTAAACATAACCCTAACCCTAACCCTAAACCTAACACCAACCCTAACCCTAACCCTAACACCAACCCTAACCCTAACCCTAAGCCTAACCCCTAACCCTAACCCTAACCCTAACCCTAACCCTAACCTTACCGTAACCCTAACACCAACCCTAACCCTAACCCTAACCCTAACCCTAACTCTAACCCTAACCCTAACCCTAACCCTAACACCAACCCTAACCCTAAACATAACCCTAACCCTAACCCTAAACCTAACACCAACCCTAACCCTAACCCTAACACTAACCCTAACCCTAACCCTAAGCCTAACCCCTAACCCTAACCCTAACCCTAACCCTAACCCTAACCTAACCCTAACCCTAACACCAACCCTAACCCTAACCCTAACCCTAAGCCTAACTCTAACCCTAACCCTAAACCTAACCCTAACACCAACCCTAACCCTAACCCTAAACCTAACCCTAACCCTAAACCTAACACCAACCCTAACCCTAACCCTAACTCTAACCCTAATCCTAACCCTAACACCAACCCTAACCCTAACCCTAAAGCTAAACCCTAACCCAACCCTAACCCTAACCCTAACCCTAACCCTAACAAGGGCAAGTTGTACTGGTCAGCGACAGGCTAGTTCTAGGCCTCGGACTAGAGGGAGCCATGGGCGTTGGTCTAGGCCTGAGCTAGGGCTAGTGGGAGCGGTAGGCGTAGCGCTGGGGTAGGCATTAGGGCAAGGGGTGGGTGTTGAGGTAAACCTCGGTGTAGGCCTAGGGCCAGGAGTGGGAGATTTGGCTAGGGGTAGGTATGGGGGTGGGCCTATGGGTAGGTGGAGCTGTAGAGCCAGGGCTAGAGGTAGGACCAGAGGTAGTGTTAGGCGTAGGCCTTGGGCGAGGGGTAGTGCTCGGAATAGGGTCAGGTGAAGAGATAGTGGTTGGCCGAGGCCCACGGGCAGTGTTCTGGTTAGGGCTCATGTTAGGCCTAGGAATAGTGGTAGTGCTAGGGGTTGGCCGAGGGCTAGGGGTAGGTGTCACGGGAGGGCTCTGGGTAGTCCTAGGACTAGGAACGGGTGTAGGGCTGGATTAGGGTGTTGTAAGTGTGGGTCCAGGATGATTTTGTAGAACACGGGTTAGTGCTCTGGCTAACGGTAGGTCAAGGTGTACTGGTCGGCGACGGGCAAGTGCTAGGCCTCGGACTAGATGAGCACTGGGCGTTGGTCTAGGGCCCGAGGTAGGACTAGTGGGAGCGGTAGGCGTAGCGCTGAAGTAGGCAAAGGGCAAGGGGTGGGTGTCTGGGTAAACCTCGGAGTAGGCCTAGGACCAGTAGTGGGAGCTGTGGCTAGGGGTAGGGATAGGGGTGGGCCTATGGGTAGAGGGGGCTGTCGGGCCAGGGGTAAGAGTAGGACCAGAGGTAGTGCTAGGCGTAGGCCTAGGGCGAGGGGTAGTGCTTGGGGTAACCTAACATTAACCCTAATCCTAACCCTAACCCTAACTCTAACCCTAACCCTAACACTAACCCTAACCCTAATCCCTAACCCTAACCCTAACACTAACCCTAACCCTAACCCTAAACCTAACATCAACCCTAACCCTAACCCTAACCCTAACCCTAACCCTAATTCTAACCCTAACCCTAACCCTAACCCTAACCCTAACCCTACTCCTAAAACTAACACCAACCCTAACCCTAACCCTAACCTTAAATCTAACACCAACCGTAAACCTAACCATAACCCTAACCCTAACACCAACCCTAACCCTAACCCTAAGCCTAACCCCTAACCCTAACCCTAACCCTAACCCTAACCTAACCCTCACCCTTACCCTAACCCTAACCCTAATTCTAAACCTAACCCTAACTCTAACCCTAAACTTAACCCTAACCCTAACCCTAACCCTAAACCTTACACCAACCCTAACCCTAATTCTAACCCTAACCCTAACTCTAACCCTAACCCTTACTCTAACTCTAACCCTAATTCTAACCCTAAATCTAACTCTAACCCTAACCCTAACCCTAACCCTAACCCTAAACCTAAAACCAACTCTAACCATAACCCTAACCCTAACCCTAATCCTAACCCTAACACCAACCCTAACCCTAACCCTAAACCTAAACCCTAACCCAACCCTAACCCTAACCCTAACCCTAACCCTAACCCTAACCCTAACCCCTAGCCCTTACCCAAACCCTAACCCTAACCGTAACCCTAAACCTAACACCAACCCTAACCCTAACCCTACACCTAACCCTAACCCTAACTGTAAACCTAACACCAACCCTAACTTTAACCCTAACCCTAACCTTAACACCAACCCTTACCCTAACCCTAAACCCTACCCCTAACCCTAACCCTAACCCTAACCCTAACCCTAACCTAACCCTAACCCTAACACCAACCCTAACCCTAACGATAACCCTAACCCTAACCCTAACCCTAACCCTAACCCTAAACCTAACACCAACCCTAACCCTAACACTAAACCTAACCCTAACCCCTAACCCTTACCCTAAACCTAACCCTAACCCTAACCCTAAACCTAAACCCAACCCTAACCTTAAACCTAACCCTAACCCTAACACCAACCCTAACCCTAACCCTAACCCTAACCCTAACCCTAACCCTAACCCTAACCCTAACCCTAACAAGGGCAAGGTGTACTGGTCAGCGACGGGCAAGTTCTAGGCCTCGGACTAGAGGGAGCCATGGGCGTTGGTGTAGGGCCCGAGGTAGGGCTAGTGGGAGCGGTAGGCTAGCGCTGTGGTAGGCAAAGGGCAAGGGGTGGGTGTCGGTGTAAACCTCGGACGAGGCCTAGGGCTAGGAGTTGAAGCTGTGGCTAGGGGTAGGGATGGGGGTGGTCCTATGGGTAGGGGGAGCTGTAGGGCCAGGGGTAGGGGTAGGACCAGAGGTAGTGCTAGGCGTAGGCCTAGAACGAGGGTAGTGCTCGGGTTAACCAACCCTAACACTAACCTTAATCCTAACCCTAACCCTAACCTTAACCCTACCCCTAACCCTAACCCTAACACCAACCCTAACTCTAACCCTAACACTAACCCTAACCCTAACCCTAACCCTAAACCTAACACCAACCCTAACCCTAACCCTAATCCTAACCCTAATTCTAACCCTAACCCTAACCCTAGCCCTAACCCTAACCCTAACCCTAACAAGGGCAAGGTGTACTGGTCAGCGACGGGCAAGTTCTAGGCCTCGGACTAGAAGAAGCCATGGGCGTTGGTCTAGGGCCCGAGCTAGGGCTACTGGGAGCGGTAGGCGTAGCGCTGGGGTAGGCATAGGGCAATGGGTGGGTGTCGAGGCAAACCTCGGAGTAGGCCTAGGGCCAGGAGTGGGAGCTGTGGCTAGGGGTAGGAATGGGGGTGGGCCCATGGGTAGGGGGAGCTGTAGGGCCAGGGGTAGGGGTAGCACCAGAGGTAGTGCTACGCGTAGGCCTAGGGCGAGGGGTAGTGCTCGGGGTAGGGTTAGGTGAAGGGCTAGTGGTTGGCAGAGGCCCATGGGCAGTGTTAGGTTTAGGGCTCATGTTAGGCCTAGGACTAGTGGTAGTGGTAGGGGATGGCCGAGGGCTAGGGGTAGGTGTCACGGGAGGGCTCCGGGTAGTCCTAGGACTCGGAACGGATGTAGGGCTGGATTAGGGTGTGGCTAAGGATGGGTCCAGGGGATTTTCGTAGGACACGGGTTAGTGCTCTGGCTAACGGTAGGGCAAGGTGTACTGGTAGGCGACGAGCAAGTGCTAGGCCTCGGACTAGAGGGAGCACTGGGCGTTGGTCTAGGGCCCGAGCTAGGCCTAGTGGGAGAGTAGGCATAGCACTGGGGTAAACATAGGGCAAGGGGTGGGTGTAAAGGTAAACCTCGGAGTAGGCTTTGGGCCAGGAGTTGGAGTTGCGGCTTGGGGTAGGGATGGGGATGGGCCTTTGGATAGGGGGAGCTGCAAAACCAGGTGTAAGTGTAGGACCAGAGGTAGTGCTAGGCGTAGGCCTAGGGCGAAGGGTAGTTCTCGGGGTAGGGTTAAGTGAAGGGCTAGTGGTTGGCAGAGGCCCAGAGGCAGTGTTACGGTTAGGGCTCATGTTAGGCCTAGGACTAGTGGTAGTGGTAGGGGATGGCCGAGGGCTAGTGGTAGGTGTCACGGGAAAGCTCCGGGTAGTCCTAGGACACGGAACGGATGTAGGGCTGGATTAGGGTGTGGCTAAGGGTGGGTCCAAGGTGATTTCGTAGGACACGATTTAGTGCTCTGGCTAACGGTAGGGCAAGGTGTACTGCTCAACGACGGGCAAGTGCTAGGCCTCGGACTAGAGTGAGCACTGGGCGTTCGTCTAGGGCCCGAGGTAGGGCTAGTGGGACCGTTAGGCGTAGCGCTGGGGTTGGCAAAGGGCAAGGGGTGGGTGTCGAAGTAAACCTCAGAGTAGGCCTAGGACCATGAGTGGGAGCTGTGGCTAGGGGTAGGGATGGGGGTGGCCTATGGATAGGGAAAGCTGTAGGACCAGGGGTCGGGGTAGGACCTAGGTAGTACTAGGCGTAGGCCTAGGGAGAGGGGTAGTGCTCGGGGTAAACTAACCCTAACCCTAACCCTAACACCAACCCTAACTCTAACCCTAACACTAACCTTAACCCTAACCCTAACCCTAAACCTAACACCAACCCTAACCCTAACTCTAACCCTAACCCTAATTCTAACCCTAACCCTAACACTAACCCTAACCCTAACCCTAACACTAACAAGGGCAAGGTGTACTGGTCAGCGACGGGCAAGTTCTAGGCCTCGGAGTAGAGGAAGCCATGGGCGTTGGTGTAGGGCCCGAGCTAGGGCTAGTGGGAGCGGTAGGCGTAGCGCTGGGGTAGGCATAGGGCAAGGGGTGGGTGTCGAGGCAAACCTCGGAGTAGGCCTAGGGCCAGGAGTGGGAGCTGTGGCTAGGGGTAGGGATGGGGGTGGGCCTATGGGTAGGGGGAGCTGTAGGGCCAGGGGTAGGGGTAGGACCAGAGGTAGTGCTAGGCGTAGGCCTAGGGCGCGGGTATTGCTCGGGGTAGGGTTAGGTGAAGGGCTAGTGGTTGGCAGAGGCCCATGGGCAGTGTTAGGGTTAGGGCTCATGTTAGGCCTAGTACTAGTGGTAGTGGTAGAAGATGGCCGAGGGCTAGGGGTAGGTTTCACGGAAAGGCTCCGGGTAGTCCTAGGACTCGGAACGGATGTAGGGCTGGAATAGGGTGTGGTAAGGGTGGGTCCAGGGTGATTTCGTAGGACACGGGTTAGTGCTCTGGGTAACGGTAGGGCAAGTTGTAGTGGTCGGCGTCGGGCATGTGGTAGGCCTCGGACTAGAGGGAGCACTGGGCGTTGGTCTAGGGCTCGAGGTAGGGCTAGTGGGAGCGGTAGGCGTAGCGCTGAAGTAGGCAAAGGGCAAGGGGTGGGTGTCAAGGTAAACCTCGGAGTAGGCCTAGGACCAGTATTGGGAGCTGTGGCTAGGGGTAGGGATAGGGGTGGGCCTATGGATAGGGGGGGCTGTAGGGCCAGGGGTAGGGGTAGGACCAGAGGTAGTGCTAGGCGTAGGCCTAGGGCGAGGGGTAGTGCTCGGGGTAACCTAACATTAACCCTAACCCTAACCCTAACCCTAACCCTAACACTAACCCTAACCCTAATCCCTAACACTAACCCTAACCCTAACCCTAACCCTAAACCTAACACCAACCCTAACCCTAACCCTAACCCTAACCCTAATTCTAACCCTAAACCTAACCCTAACCCTAACCCTAACCCTAACCCTAACCTTAACCCTAACACCAACCCTAACCCTAACCCTAACTCTAACCCTAACCTAACCCCTAACCCTAACCATAACCCTAACCCTAACCCTAACCTAACCCTAACCCTAACACAAACCCTAACCCTAACCCTAACCCTAATCGTAATTCTAACCCTAAACCTAACTCTAACCCTAACCCTAACACTAAACCTAATTCTAACCCTAACCCTAACTCTAACCCTAACCCTAACCCTAACCCTAACCCTAAACCTAACACCAACCCTAACCCTAACCCTAACCCTAACCCTAATTCTAACCCTAAACCTAACCCTAACCCTAACCCTAACCCTAACCCTAACCTTAACCCTAACACCAACCCTAACCCTAACCCTAACTCTAACCCTAACCTAACCCCTAACCCTAACCATAACCCTAACCCTAACCCTAACCTAACCCTAACCCTAACACAAACCCTAACCCTAACCCTAACCCTAATCGTAATTCTAACCCTAAACCTAACTCTAACCCTAACCCTAACACTAAACCTAATTCTAACCCTAACCCTAACTCTAACCCTAACCCTAACCCTAACCCTAACCCTAAACCTAACACCAAACCTAACCCTAACCCTAACCCTAACCCTAATCCTAACCCTAACACCAACCCTAACCCTAACCCTAAACCTAAACCTTAATCCAACCCTAACCCTAACCCTAACCCTAACCCTAACAAGGGTAAGGTGTACTGGTCAGCGACGGGCTAGTTCTAGGCCTCGGACTAAAGGGAGCAATGGGCTTTGGTCTAGGCCTCAGCTAGGGCTAATGGGAGCGGTAAGCGTAGCGCTGTGGTAGGCATAGGGCAAGGGGTGGGTGTCGAGGTAAACCTCGGTGTTTGCCTAGGGACAGGAGTGGGAGCTGTGGCTAGGGGTAGGGATGGGGGTCGGCATATGGGTAGGCGGAGCTGTAGGGCCACGGGTAAGGGTAGGACCAGAGGTAGTGCTAGGCGTAGGCCTAGGGCGAGGGGTAGTGCTCGGGGTATGGTGAGGTGAAGGGCTATTGGTTGGCAGAGGCCCACGGGCAGTGTTCTGGTTAGGGCTCATGTTAGGCCTAGGAGTAGTGGCAGTGGTAGCGGTTGGATGAGGGGTAGGGGTAGGTGTCACTGGAGGGCTCCGGGTAGTCCTAGGACTCGGAACGGGTGTAGGGCTGGATTAGGGTGTGGTAAGGGTGGGTCCAGGTTGATTTCGTAGGACACGGGTTAGTGCTCTGGCTAACGGTAGGGCAAGGTGTACTGGTCGGCGTCGGGCAAGTGGTAGGACTCGGACTAGAGGGAGCACTGGGCTTTGGTCTAGGACCCGAGCTAGGGCTAGTGGGAGCGGTAGGCGTAGCACTGGGGTAGGCTTTGGACAAGGGGTCGGTGTCGGGGTAAACCTCGGAGTAGGCTTTGAGCCAGGAGTTGGAGTTGTGGCTAGGGGTAGGGATGGGGGTGGGCCTATGGGTTGTGGGAGCTGTAGGGCCAGGGGTAGGGGTAGGACCAGAGGTAGTGTTAGGCGTAAGCCTAGGGCAAGGTGTAGTGCTCGGTGTAGGGTTAGGTGAAGGGCTAGTGGTTGGCAGAGGCCCATGTGCAGTGTTAGGTTTAGGGCTCATGTTAGGCTTAGGACTAGTGGTAGTGGTAGGGGATGGCCGAGGGCTAGCGGTAGGTGTCACGGGAGGGCTCCGGGTAGTCCTAGGACTCGGAACGGATGCAGGGCTGGATTAGGGTGTTGCTAAGGATGGGTGCAGAATGTTTTCGTAGGACACGGGTTAGTGCTCTGGCTAACGGTAGGGCAAGGTGTAGTGGTCGGCGACAAGCAAGTGCAAGGCCGAGGATTAGAGTGAGCACTGGGTGTTGGTCTAGGGCCCGAGGTAGGGCTAGTGGGAGTTGTAGGCGTAGCCCTGGTGTAGGCATAGGGCAGAGTGTGGGTTTCGAAGTAAACCTCAAAGTAGGTCTAGGACCAGGAGTGGGAGCTGCGGCTAGGGGTAGGGATGGGGGTGGGCCTATGGGTAAGGGGGGCTGTAGGGCCAGGGGTAGGGGTAGGACCAGAGGTAGTGCTAGGCGTAGGCCTAGGGCGAGGGGTAGTGCTCGGGGTAACCTGACTTTAACCCTAACCCTTACCCTAACCCTAACACTAACACTAACCCTAACCCTAATCCCTAACCCTAACCCTAACCCTAACCCTAACCCTAACCCTAACCCTAAACCTAACACCAACCCTAACCCTAACCCTAAGCCTAACCCCTAACCGTATCCCTAACCCTAACCCTAACCCTAAGCCTAACCCCTAACCCTAACCCTAACCCTAACCCTAACCCTAACCTAACCCTAACCCTAACACCAACCCTAACCCTAACCCTAACCCTAACCCTAACCCTAACCCTAACCCTAACCCTAACCCTAACACCAACCCTAACCCTAACCCTAAACCTAACCCTAACCCTAAACCTAACACCAACCCTAACCTTAACCCTAACCCTAACCCTAATCCTAACCCTAACACCAACCCTAACCCTAACCCTAAACCTAAACCCTAACCCAACCCTAACCCTAACCCTAACACTAACCCTAACAATGGCAAGGTGTACTGGTCAGCGACGGGCTAGTTCTAGGCCTCGGACTAGAGGGAGCCATGGGCGTTGGTCTAGGCCTGAGCTAGGGCTAGTGGGAGCAGTAGGCGTAGCGCTGGGGTAGGCATAGGGCAAGGGGTGGGTGTCGAGGTAAACCTCGGTGTAGGCCTAGGGCCAGGAGTGGGAGCTGTGGCTAGGGGTAGGGATGGGGGTGGGCCTATGGGTAGGGGGAGCTGTAGGGCCAGGGCTAGAGGTAGGACCAGAGGTAGTGTTAGGCGTAGGCCTTGGGCGAGGGGTAGTGCTCGGAATAGGGTCAGGTGAAGGTCTAGTGGTTGGCAGAGGCCCACGGGCAGTGTTCTGGTTAGGGCTCATGTTAAACCTAGGACTAGTGGTAGTGCTAGGGGTTGGCCGAGGGCTAGGGGTAGGTGTCACGGGAGGGCTCCGTGTAGTCCTAGGACTAGGAACGGGTGTAGGGCTGGATTAGGGTGTTGTAAGTGTGAGTCCAGGATGATTTTGTAGAACACGGGTTAGTGCTCTGGCTAACGGTAGGTCAAGGTGTACTGGTCGGCGACGGGCAAGTGCTAGGCCTCGGACTAGATGAGCACTGGGCGTTGGTCTAGGGCCCGAGGTAGGACTAGTGGGAGCGGTAGGCGTAGCGCTGAAGTAGGCAAAGGGCAAGGGGTGGGTGTCTGGGTAAACCTCGGAGTAGGCCTAGGACCAGTAGTGGGAGCTGTGGCTAGGGGTAAAGATGGGGGTGTGCCTATGGATAGGGGGGGCTGTAGGGCCAGGGGTAAGAGTAGGAGCAGAGGTAGTGCTAGGCGTAGGCCTAGGGCGAGGGGTAGTGCTCGGGGTAACCTAACATTAACCCTAACCCTAACCCTAACCCTAACCCTAACCCTAACACTAACCCTAACCCTAATCCCTAACCCTAACCCTAACCCTAACCCTAACCCTAACCCTAAACCTAACATCAACCCTAACCCTAACCCTAACCCTAACCCTAATTCTAACCCTAACCCTAACCCTAACCCTAACCCTAACCCTACTCTTAACCCTAACACCAACCCTAACCCTATCCCTAACTCTAACCCTAACCTAACCCCTAACCCTAACCCTAACCCTAACCTTAAATCTAACACCAACCGTAAACCTAACCATAACCCTAACCCTAAGACCAACCCTAACCCTAACCCTAAGCCTAACCCCTAACCCTAACCCTAACCCTAACCCTAACCCTAACCTAACCCTAACCCTTACTCTAACCCGAACCCTAATTCTAACCCTAACCCTAACTCTAACCCTAACCCTAACTCTAACCCTAACCCTTACTCTAACTCTAACCGTAATTCTAACCCTAAATCTAACTCTAAACCTAACCCTAACCCTAAACCTAACCCTAAACCTAACAACGACTCTAACCATAACCCTAACCCTAACCCTAAATCTAAACCCTAACCCAACCCTAACCCTAACCCTAACACTAACCCTAACAAGGGCAAGCTGTACTGGTCAGCGACGGGCTAGTTCTAGGCCTCGGACTAGAGGGAGCCATGGGCTTTGGTCTAGGCCAGAGCTAGGGCTAGTGGGAGCGGTAGGCGTAGCGCTGGGGTAGGCATAGGGGAAGGGGTGGGTGTCGAGTTAAACCTCGGTGTAGGCCTAGGGACAGGAGTGGGAGCTGTGGCTAGGGTTAGGGATGGGGGTGGGCCTATGGGTAGGGAGAGCTGTAGGGCCAGGGGTCGAGGTAGGACCAGAGGTAGTGATAGGCGTAGGCCTAAGGCGAGGGTTAGTGCTCGGGGTAGGGTTAGGTGAAGGGCTAGTGGTTGGCAGATGCCCACGGGCAGTGTTCTGGTTAGGGCTCATATTAGGCCTGGGACTAGTGGTAGTGCTAGGGGTTGGCCGAGGGCTAGGGGTAGGTGTCACGGGAGGGCTTCGGGTAGTCCTAGGACTCGGAACAGGTGTAGGGCTGGATTAGGGTGTTGTAAGTGAGGGTCCAGGATGATTTCGTAGAACACGGGTTAGTGCTCTGGCTAACGGTAAGTCAAGGTGTACTGGTCGGCGACGAGCAAGTGGTAGGCCTCGGACTAGATGAGCACTGGGCGTTGGTCTAGGGCCCGAGCTAGGGCTAGTGGGAGCGATAGGCGTAGCGCTGGGGTAGGCATAGGGCAAGGGGTGGGTGTATGGGTAAACCTCGGAGTAGGCTTTGGGCCAGGAGTTGGAGTTGTGCCTAGGGGTATGGATGTGGGTGGGCCTATGGGTAGGGGGAGCTGTAGGTCCAGGGGTAGGGGTAGGACCAGAGGTAGTGCTAGGCGTAGGCCTAGGGCGAGGGGTAGTGCTCGGTGTAGGGTTAGGTGAAGGGCTAGTGGTTGGCAGAGGTCTATGTGCAGTGTTAGGGTTAGGGCTCATGTTAGGCCTAGGACTAGTGGTAGTGGTAGGGGATGGCCGAGGGCTAGGGGTAGGTGTCACGGGAGTGCTCCGGTTAGTCCTAGGACTCGGAACGGATGTAGGGCTGGATTAGGGTTTGGCTAAGGGTGGGTCCAGGTTGATTTCGTAGGACAAGGGTTAGTGAACTGGCTAACGGTAGGGCAAGGTGTACTGGTCGGCGATGGGCAAGTGCTAGGCCTCAGCTAGAGTGAGCATTGGGCGTTGGACTAGGGCCTGAGGTAGGGCTAGTGGGAGCGGTAGGCGTAGCACTGGGGTAGGCTAAGGGCAAGGGGTAAGTTTCGGTGTAAACCTCGGAGTAGGCCTAGGACCAGGAGTGGGAGCTGTGGCTAGGACTAGCGATGGGGGTGGGCCTATGGGTAGGAAGAGCTGTAGGACCAGGGGTAGGGGTAGGACCAGAGGTAGTGCTAGGCGTAGGCCTAGGGCGAGAGGTAGTGCTCGGGATAACCTAACCCTAACTATACCCTAAACGTAACCCTAACCCTAACCCTAACTCTAACCCTAACCCTAACCCTTTACCCTAACCGTAACCCTAACCCTTACCCTAAACCTAACACCAACCCTAACCCTAACCCTAACCCTACCCTACCACCAAATCTAACCCTAACCATAACCCTAAACCCTAACCCTAACCCTAACCCTAACCCTAACCCAAATAAGGGCAATGTGTACTGGTCAGCGACGGGCAAGTTCTAGGACTCTGACTAGAGGGAGCCATGGGTGTTGGTGTAGGGCCCGAGGTAGGGCTAGTGGGAACGGTAGGCGTAGCGCTTGGGTAGGCATAGGGCAAGGGGTGTGTGTCGAAGTAAACCTCGGAGTAGGACTAGGGCCAGGAGTGGGAGCTGTGGCTAGGGGTAGGGAT
Organism: Rhinolophus hipposideros; assembly: GCF_964194185.1. Classification (NCBI taxonomy): domain Eukaryota; kingdom Metazoa; phylum Chordata; class Mammalia; order Chiroptera; family Rhinolophidae; genus Rhinolophus; species Rhinolophus hipposideros. The sequence goes on along the minus strand of NW_027668966.1, from coordinate 120,826 downwards.
GGGGGTGGGCCTATGGGTAGGGGGAGCTGTAGGGCCAGGGGTAGGGGTAGGACCAGAGGTAGTGCTAGGCGTAGGCCTAGGGCGAGGGGTAGTGCTCGGGGTAACCTAACCCTAACCCTAACCCTAACCATAACCATAACCCTAACCCTAACCCTAACACCAAACCTAATCCTAACCCTAACACTAACCCTAACCTTAACCCCTAACCCTTACCCAAACCCTAACCCTAACCGTAACCCTAAACATAACACCAACCCTAACCCTAACTTTACACCTAACCCTAACCCTAACTCTAAACCTAACACCAACCCTAACTTTAACCCTAACCCTAACCTTAACACCAACCCTTACCCTAACCCTAAACCCTACCCCTAACCCTAACCCTAACCCTAACCCTAACCTAACCCTAACCCTAACACCAACCCTAACCCTAACGATAACCCTAACCCTAACCCTAACCCTAACCCTAACACTAACCCTAACCCTAATCCCTAACCCTAACCCTAACCCTAACCCTAACCCTAACCCTAAACCTAACATCAACCCTAACCCTAACCCTAACCCTAACCCTAATTCTAACCCTAACCCTAACCCTAACCCTAACCCTAACCCTACTCTTAACCCTAACACCAACCCTAACCCTATCCCTAACTCTAACCCTAACCTAACCCCTAACCCTAACCCTAACCCTAACCTTAAATCTAACACCAACCGTAAACCTAACCATAACCCTAACCCTAAGACCAACCCTAACCCTAACCCTAAGCCTAACCCCTAACCCTAACCCTAACCCTAACCCTAACCCTAACCTAACCCTAACCCTTACTCTAACCCGAACCCTAATTCTAACCCTAACCCTAACTCTAACCCTAACCCTAACTCTAACCCTAACCCTTACTCTAACTCTAACCGTAATTCTAACCCTAAATCTAACTCTAAACCTAACCCTAACCCTAAACCTAACCCTAAACCTAACAACGACTCTAACCATAACCCTAACCCTAACCCTAAATCTAAACCCTAACCCAACCCTAACCCTAACCCTAACACTAACCCTAACAAGGGCAAGCTGTACTGGTCAGCGACGGGCTAGTTCTAGGCCTCGGACTAGAGGGAGCCATGGGCTTTGGTCTAGGCCAGAGCTAGGGCTAGTGGGAGCGGTAGGCGTAGCGCTGGGGTAGGCATAGGGGAAGGGGTGGGTGTCGAAGTAAACCTCGGAGTAGGACTAGGGCCAGGAGTGGGAGCTGTGGCTAGGGGTAGGGATGGGGGTGGGCCTATGGGTAGGGGGAGCTGTAGGGCCAGGGGTAGGGGTAGGACCAGAGGTAGTGCTAGGCGTAGGCCTAGGGCGAGGGGTAGTGCTCGGGGTAACCTAACCCTAACCCTAACCCTAACCATAACCATAACCCTAACCCTAACCCTAACACCAAACCTAATCCTAACCCTAACACTAACCCTAACCTTAACCCCTAACCCTTACCCAAACCCTAACCCTAACCGTAACCCTAAATATAACACCAACCCTAACCCTAACTTTACACCTAACCCTAACCCTAACTCTAAACCTAACACCAACCCTAACTTTAACCCTAACCCTAACCTTAACACCAACCCTTACCCTAACCCTAAACCCTACCCCTAACCCTAACCCTAACCCTAACCCTAACCTAACCCTAACCCTAACACCAACCCTAACCCTAACGATAACCCTAACCCTAACCCTAACCCTAACCCTAAACCTAACACCAACCCTAACCCTAATCTTAACACTAAACCTAACCCTAACCCCTAACCCTTACCCTAAACCTAACCCTAACCCTAACCCTAAACCTAAACCCAACCCTAACCTTAAACCTAACCCTAACCCTAACACCAAACCTAACCCTAACCCTAACCCTAACCCTAACCCTAACCCTAACCCTAACAAGGGCAAGGTGTACTGGTCAGCGACGGGCAAGTTCTAGACCTCGGACTAGAGGGAGCCATGGGCGTTGGTGTAGGGCCCGAGGTAGGGCAAGTGAAAGCGGTAGCCTAGCGCTGTGGTAGGCAAAGGGCAAGGGGTGGGTGTCGGTGTAAACCTCGGAGTAGGCCTAGGGCCAGGAGTTGAAGCTGTGGCTAGGGGTAGGGATGGGGGTGGGCCTATGGGTAGGGGGAGCTGTAGGGCCAGGGGTAGGGGTAGGACCAAGGTAGTGCTAGGCGTAGTCCTAGAACGAGGGGTAGTGCTCGGGTTAACCAACCCTAACACTAACCTTAATCCTAACACTAACCCTAACCCTAACCTTAACCCTACCCCTAACCCTAACCCTAACACCAACCCTAACTCTAACCCTAACACTAACCCTAACCCTAACCCTAACCCTAACCCTAAACCTAAACCAACCCTAACCCTAACCCTAACCCTAACCCTGATTCTAACCCTAACCCTAACCCTAGCCCTAACCCTAACCCTAACCCTAACAAGGGAAAGGTGTACTGGTCAGCGACGGGCAAGTTCTAGGCCTCGGACTAGAGGAAGCCATGGACGTTGGTCTAGGGCCCGAGCTAGGGCTAGTGGGAGCGGTAGGCGTAGCGCTGGGGTAGGCATAGGGCAAGGGGTGGGTGTCGAGGCAAACCTCGGAGCAGGCCTAGGGCCAGGAGTGGGAGCTGTGGCTAAGGGTTGGGATGGGGGTGGGCCCATGGGTAGGGGGAGCTGTAGGGCCAGGGGTAGGGGTAGCACCAGAGGTAGTGCTAGGCGTAGGCCTAGGGCGAGTGGTAGTGCTCGGGGTAGGGTTAGTTGAAGGGCTAGTGGTTGGCAGAGGCCCATGGGCAGTGTTAGGTTTAGGGCTCATGTTAGGCCTAGGACTAGTGGTAGTGGTAGGGGATGGCCGAGGGCTAGGGGTAGGTGTCACGGGAGGGCTCCGGGTAGTCCTAGGACTCGGAACGAATGTAGGGCTGGATTAGGGTGTGGCTAAGGATGGGTCCAGGGGATTTTCGTAGGACACGGGTTAGTGCTCTGGCTAACGGTAGGTCAAGGTGTACTTGTCGGCCACGGGAAAGTGCTAGGCCTCGGACTAGAGGGAGCACTGGACGTTGGTCTAGGGCCCGAGGTAGGGCTAGTGGGAGCGGTAGGCGTAGCGCTGAAGTAGGCAAAGGGCAAGGGGTGGGTGTCGGGGTAAACCTCGGAGTAGGCCTAGGACCAGTAGTGGGAGCTGTGTCTAGGGGTAGGGATAGGGGTGGGCCTATGGGTAGGGGGGCTGTAGGGCCAGGGGTAGGGGTAGGACCAGAGGTTGTGCTAGGCGTAGGCCTAGGGCGAGGGGTAGTGCTCGGGGTAGGGTCAGGTGAAGGGCTAGTGGTTGGCAGAGGCTCACGGGCAGTGTTAGGGTTAGGGCTCATGTTAGGCCTAGGACTAGTGGTAGTGGTAGGGGATGGCCGAGGGCTAGGTTTAGGTGTCACGGGAGGGCTCTGGGTAGTTTTAGGACTCGGAACAGATGTAGGGCTGGATTAGGGTGTGGTAAGGGTGGGTCCAGGGTGATTTTGTAGGATAAGGGTTAGTGCTCTGGCTAACGGTAGGGCAAGGTGTACTGGTCGGCTTCGGGCAAGTGATAGGCCTTGGAGTAGAGAAAGCACTGGGCGTTGGTCTAGGGCCAGAGCTAGGGCTAGTGGGAGCGGTAGGCGTAGCTCTGGGGTAGGCATAGGGCAAGGGGTGGGTGTCGGTGTAAACCTCGGAGTAGGCTTTGAGCCAGGAGTTGGAGTTGTGGCTAGGTGTAGGGATGGGGGTGGGCCTATGGGTAGGGGGAGCTGTAGGGCCAGGGGTAGGGGTAGGACCAGAGGTACTGTTAGGCGTAAGCCTAGGGCGAGGGGTAGTGCTCGGTGTAGGGTTACGTGAAGGGCAAGTGTTTGGCAGAAGCCCACGGGCAGTGTTAGGTTTAGGGCTCATGTTAGGCCTAGGACTAGTGGTAGTGGTAGGGGATGGCCGAGGGCTAGCGGTAGGTGTCACGGGAGGGCTCCGGGTAGTCCTAGGACTCGGAACAGATGCAGGGCTGGATTATGGTGTGGCTAAGGGTGGGTCCAGAATGTTTTCGTAGGACACGGGTTAGTGCTCTGGCTAACGGTAGGGCAAGGTTTACTGGTCGGCGACGGGCAAGTGCTAGGCCTCGTTCTACAGTGAGCACTGGGAGTTGGTCTAGGGCCCGAGGTAGGGCTAGTGGGAGCGGTAGGCGTAGCGCTGGGGTAGGCATAGGGCAAGGGGTGGGTGTCGGGGTAAACCTCGGAGTAGGCCTAGGACCAGGAGTAGGAGCTGTGGCTAGGGATGGGGATGGGGATGGGCCTTTGGGTAGGGGGAGCTGTAGGGCCAGGGGTAGTTGTAGGACCAGAGGTAGTGTTAGGCGTAGGCCTAGGGCGAGGGATAGTGCTCGGGGTAACCTAACCCTAACCCTAACCCTAACCCTAACCATAACACTAACCCTAACCCTAACTTTTAACCCTAACCCTAACCCTAACCCTAACCCTAACCCTAACACTAACACGAACCCTAACCCTAAACCTAACCCTAACCCTAATCCTAACAATGGCAAGGTTTACTGGTCAGCGACGGGAAAGTTCTAGGCCTCGGACTAGAGGAAGCCATGGGCGTTCGTCTAGGGCCCGAGCTAGGGCTAGTGGGAGCAGTAGGCATAGCACTGGGGTAAACATAGGGCAAGGGGTGGGTGTCGGTGTAAACCTCGGAGTAGGCCTAGGACCAGGAGTGGGAATTGTGGCTAGGGTCAGCGATGGGGGTGGGCCTATGGGTAGGGGGAGCTGTAGGGCCAGGGGTAGGTGTAGGACCAGAGATAGTGCTAGGCGTAGGCCTAGGGCGAGGGGTAGTGCTCGTGGTAACCCAACCATAACCCTAACCCTAAACCTAACCCTAACCCTAACCCTAACACTAACCCTAACCCTAACTCTTAACCCTAACCCTAACCCTAAACCTAACACCAACACTAACCCTAACACTAACCCTAAACCCTAACCCTAACCCTAACCGTAACCCTAACCCTAACCCTAACACCAACCATAACCCTAACGCTAACACTAACCTTAACCTAACCCCTAACCCTAACCCTAACACTAACCCTAACCCTAACCCTAACCTTAACACCAACCCTAACCCTAACCCTAACCCTAACCCCTAACCCTAACCCTAACCCTAACCCTAACCTAACCCTAACCCTAACACCAACCCTAACCCTAACGCTAACCCTAACCCTAATCTAACCCTAACCCTAACTTAACCCAGCCCTAACCCTAACACTAACCCTAAACCTAACACCAACCCTAACCCTAACCCTAACCCTAACCCTAACCCAAATAAGGTCAAGGTGTGCTGGTCTGCGACGGGCTAGTTCTAGGCCTCGGACTAGAGGGAGCCATGCGAGTTGGTCTACAGCCCGAGCTGAGGCTAGTGGGAGTAGTAGGCGTAGCGCTGGGGTAGGCATAGGGCAAGGCGTGGGTGTCGAGGTAAACCTCGGAGTAGGCCTAGGGCCAGAAGTGGGAGCTGTGGCTAGGGGTAGGGATGGGGGTGGGCCTATGGGTAGGGGGAGCTGTAGGGCCAGGTGTAGGAATAGGACCAGAGGTAGTGTTAGGCGTAAGCCTAGGGCGAGGGGTAGTGCTCGGAGTAGGGTTAGGTGAAGGGCTAGTGGTTGGCAGAGGCCCCCGTGCAAAGTTAGGGTTAGGGCTCATGTTAGGCCTAGGACTAGTGGTAGTGGTAGGGGATGGCCGAGGGCTCTGGGTAGGTGTCACGGGAGGGCTCCGGGTAGTCCTAGGACTCGGAACGGATTTAGGGCTGGATTAGGGTGTGGCTAAGGGTGGGTCCAGGGTGTTTTCGTAGGACACGGGTTAGTGCTCTGGCTATGGTAGAGCAAGGTGTACTGGTCGGCGTCCGGCAAGTGGTAGGCCTCGGACTAGAGGGAGCACTGGGCGTTGGTCTAGGGCCCGAGCTAGGTCTAGTGCGAGCAGTAGGCATAGCACTGGGGTAAACATAGGGCAAGGGGTGGGTTAGGGGTAAACCTCGGAGAAGGCCTAGGGCCAGGAGTTGGAGTTGCGGCTTGGGGTAGGGATGGGGATGGGCCTATGGATAGGGGGAGCTGTAAAACCAGGTGTAGGAGTAGGACCAGAGATAGTGCTAGGCGTAGGCCTAGGGCGATGGGTAGTTCTCGGAATAGGGTTAGGTGAAGGCCTAGTGGTTTGCAGAGGCCCACAGGCAGTGTTAAGGTTAGGGCTCATGTTAGGCCTAGGACTAGTGGTAGTGCTAGGGGATGGCCGAGGGCTAGTGGTAGGTGTCACGGGAAAGCTCCGGGTAGTTTTAGGACACGGAACGGATGTAGGGCTGGATTAGGGTGTGGCTAAGGGTGGGTCCAGGGTGATTTCGTAGGACACGGGTTAGTGCTCTGGCTAACGGTAGGGCAAGGTGTACTGCTCAACCACGGGCAAGTGCTAGGCCTCGGACTAGAGTGAGCACTGGGCGTTCGTCTAGGGCCCGAGGTAGGGCTAGTGGGACCGTTAGGCGTAGCGCTGGGGTTGGCAAAGGGCAAGGGGTGGGTGTCGAAGTAAACCTCAGAGTAGGCCTAGAACCAGGAGTGGGAGCTGTGTCTAGGGTTAGGGATGGGGGTGGGCCTATGGGTAGGGGGAGCTGCAGGGCCAGGCGTAGTGGTAGGACCAGAGGTAGTGCTAGGGGTAGGCCTAGGGCGAGGGGTAGTGCTCGGGGTAACCTAACCCTAACCCTAACCCTAACCCTAACCATAACACTAACCCTAACCCTAAACCTTAACCGTAACCCTAACCCTAACCCTAACCCTAACCTTAACCCTAACACCAACCCTAACCCTAACCCTAACTCTAACCCTAACCTAACCCCTAACCCTAACCATAACCCTAACCCTAACCCTAACCTAACCCTAACCCTAACACCAACCCTAACCCTAACCCTAACCCTAATCCTAATTCTAACCCTAACCCTAACTCTAACCCTAACCCTAACCCTAAACCTAATTCTAACCCTAACCCTAACTCTAACCCTAACCCTAACCCTAACCCTAACCCTAACCCTAAACCTAACACCAAACCTATCCCTAACCCTAACCCTAACCCTAATCCTAACCCTAACACCAACCCTAACCCTAACCCTAAACCTAAACCTTAACCCAACCCTAACCCTAACCCTAACCCTAACCTTAACAAGGGTAAGGTGTACTCGTCAGCGACGGGCTAGTTCTTGGCCTCGGACTAGAGGGAGCCATGGGTTTTGGTCTAGGCCTGAGCTCGGGCTAATGGGAGCGGTAAGCGTAGCGCTGGGGTAGGCATAGGGCAAGGGGTGGGTGTCGAGGTAAACCTCGGTGTTGGCCTAGGGACAGGAGTGGGAGCTGTGGCTAGGGGTAGGGATGGGGGTCGGCATATGGGTAGGCGGAGATGTAGGGCCAGGGATAGGGGTAGGACCAGAGGTAGTGCTAGGCGTAGGCCTAGGGTGAGGGGTAGTGCTCGGGGTAGGGTGAGGTGAAGGGCTAGTGGTTGGCAGAGGCCCACTGGCAGTGTTCTGTTTAGGGCTCATGTTAGGCCTAGGAGTAGTGGCAGTGGTAGGGGTTGGATGAGGGCTAGAGGTAGGTGTCACTGGAGGGCTCCGGGTAGTCCTAGGACTCGGAACGGGTGTAGGGCTGGATTAGGGTGTGGTAAGGGTGGGTCCAGGTTGATTTCGTAGGACACGGGTTAGTGCTCTGGCTAACAGTAGGGCAAGGTGTAGTGGTCGGCGTCGGGCAAGTGGTAGGACTCGGACTAGAGGGAGCACTGGGCTTTGGTCTAGGACCCGAGCTAGGGCTAGTGGGAGCGGTAGGCGTAGCACTGGGGTAGGCGTTGGGCAAGGGGTCGGTGTCAAGGTAAATCTCGGAGTAGGCTTTGAGCCAGGAGTGGAGTTGTGGCTAGGGGTAGGGATGGGGGTAGGCCTATGGGTAGTGGGAGCTGTAGGGCCAGGGGTAGGGGTAGGACCAGAGGTAGTGTAAGGCGTAAGCCTAGGGCGAGGTGTAGTGCTCGGTGTAGGGATAGGTGAAGGGCTAGTGTTTGGCAGAGGCCCACGGGCAGTGTTAGGTTTAGGGCTCATGTTAGGCCTAGGACTAGTGGTAGTGGTAGGGGATGGCCGAGGGCTAGCGGTAGGTGTCACGGGAGGGCTTCGGGTAGTCCTAGGACTCGGAACGGATGAAGGGCTGGATTAGGGTGTGGCTAAGGATGGGTCCAGAATGTTTTCGTAGGACACGGGTTAGTGCTCTGGCTAACGGTAGGGCAAGGTGTAGTGGTCGGCGACAGGCAAGTGCAAGGCCTCGGATTAGAGTGAGCACTGGGTGTTGGTCTAGGGCCCGAGGTAGGGCTAGTGGGAGCGGTAGGCGTAGCCCTGATGTAGGCATAGGGCAAGGTGTAGGTTTCGAAGTAAACCTCGGAGTAGGTCTAGGACCAGGAGTGGGAGCTGTGCCTAGGGGTAAAGATGGGGGTGGGCCTATGGGTAGGGGTAGCTGTAGGGCCAGGCGTAGGGGTAGGACCAGAGGTAGTGCTAGGCGTAGGCCTAGGGCAAGGGTTAGTGCTCGTGGTAACCTAACCGTAAACCTAAACCTAACCCTAACCCTAACCCTAACCCAAATAAGGGCAAGGTGTACCGGTCAGCGACGGGCAAGTTCTAGGCCTCGGACTAGAGGGACCCATGGGCGTTGGTCTAGGGCCCGAGGTAGGGCTAATGGGAACGGTAGGCGTAGCGCTGGGGTAGGCATAAGGCAAGGGGTGGGTTTCGAAGTAAACCTCGGAGTAGGCCTAGGGCCATGAGTGGGAGCTGTGTCTAGGGTTAGGGATGGGTGTGGGCCTATGGTTAGGGGGAGCTGTAGGGCCAGAGGTAGTGTTAGGACCAGAGGTGGTGCTAGGCGTAGGCCTAGGGCGAGGGGTCGTGCTCGGGGTAGGGTTAGGTGAAGGGCTAGTGGTTGGCAGAGGCCAACGAGCAGTGTCAGGGTTACGGCTCATGTTAGACCTAGGACGAGTGGTAGTGGTAAAGGTTGGCCGAGGGCTAAGGGTAGGTGTCATGGGAGGACTCCAGGTAGTCCTAGGACTCGGAACAGTTGTAGGGCTGGATTAGGGTGTGGCTAAGGGTGGGTCCAGGGTGATTTCGTAGGACACGGCTTAGTGCTCTGGCTAACGGTAGGTCAAGGTGTATGGGTCGGCGACGGGCAATTGCTAGGCCTCGGACTAGATGAGCACTGGGCGTTGGTCTAGGGCCCGAGCTAGGGCAAGTGGGAGCGATAGGCGTAGCGATGGAATAGGCATAGGGCAAAAGGTGGGTGTCGGGGTATACATCAGAGTAGGCCTAGGGCCAGGAGTTGGAGCTGTGGCTAGGGGTGAGGATGGGGGAGGGCCTATGGTTAGGGGAACTGTAGGGTCAGGGGTAGGGGTAGGATCAGAGGTAGTGCTAGGCGTAGGCCTAGGGCGAGGGGTAGTGCTCGGGGTAGGGTCAGGTGAAGGGCTAGTGGTTGGCAGAGGCTCACGGGCAGTGTTAGGGTTAAGGCTCATGTTAGGCCTAGGACTAGTGGTAGTGGTAGGGGATGGCCGAGGGCTAGGTGTAGGTGTCACGGGAGGGCTCCGGGTAGTTTTAGGACTCGGAACAGATGTAGGGCTGGATTAGGGTGTGGTAAGTGTGGGTCCAGGGTGATTTTGTAGGACAAGGGTTAGTGCTCTGGCTAACGGTAGGGCAAGGTGTACTGGTCGGCTTCGGGCAAGTGGTAGGCCTCGGAGTAGAGAAAGCACTGGGCGTTGGTCTAGGGCCAGAGCTAGGGCTAGTGGGAGCGGTAGACGTAGCTGTGGGGTAGGCATAGGGCAAGGGGTGGGTGTCGGGGTAAACCTCGGAGTAGGCTTTGAGCCAGGAGTTGGAGTTGTGGCTAGGTGTAGGGATGGGGGTGGGCCTATGGGTAGGGAGAGCTGTAGGGCCAGGGGTAGGGGTAGGACCAGAGGTACTGTTAGGCGTAAGCCTAGGGCGAGGGGTAGTGCTCGGTGTAGGGTTACGTGAAGGGCAAGTGTTTGGCAGAAGCCCACGGGCAGTGTTAGGTTTAGGGCTCATGTTAGGCCTAGGACTAGTGGTAGTGGTAGGGGATGGCCGAGGGCTAGCGGTAGGTGTCACGGGAGGGCTCCGGGTAGTCCCAGGACTCGGAACAGATGCAGGGCTGGATTATGGTGTGGCTAAGGGTGGGTCCAGAATGTTTCGTAGGACACGGGTTAGTGCACTGGCTAACGGTAGGGCAAGGTTTACTGGTCGGCGACGGGCAAGTGCTAGGCCTCGTTCTACAGTGAGCACTGGGAGTTGGTCTAGGGCCCGAGGTAGGGCTAGTGGGAGCGGTAGGCGTAGCGCTGGGGTAGGCATAGGGCAAGGGGTGGGTGTCGGGGTAAACCTCGGAGTAGGCCTAGGACCAGGAGTAGGAGCTGTGGCTAGGGATGGGGATGGGGATGGGCCTATGGGTAGGGGGAGCTGTAGGGCCAGGGGTAGTTGTAGGACCAGAGGTAGTGTTAGGCGTAGGCCTAGGGCGAGGGATAGTGCTCGGGGTAACCTAACCCTAACCCTAACCCTAACCCTAACCCTAACCATAACACTAACCCTAACCCTAACTTTTAACCCTAACCCTAACCCTAACCCTAACCCTAACACTAACACGAACCCTAATCCTAAACCTAACCCTAACCCTAATCCTAACAATGGCAAGGTTTACTGGTCAGCGACGGGAAAGTTCTAGGCCTCGGACTAGAGGAAGCCATGGGCGTTCGTCTAGGGCCCGAGCTAGGGCTAGTGGGAGCAGTAGGCATAGCACTGGGGTAAACATAGGGCAAGGGGTGGGTGTCGGTGTAAACCTCGGAGTAGGCCTAGGACCAGGAGTGGGAATTGTGGCTAGGGTCAGCGATGGGGGTGGGCCTATGGGTAGGGGGAGCTGTAGGGCCAGGGGTAGGTGTAGGACCAGAGATAGTGCTAGGCGTAGTCCTAGGGCGAGGGGTAGTGCTCGGGGTAACCCAACCATAACCCTAACCCTAAACCTAACCCTAACCCTAACCCTAACACTAACCCTAACCCTAACTCTTAACCCTAACCCTAACCCTAAACCTAACACCAACACTAACCCTAACACTAACCCTAAACCCTAACCCTAACCCTAACCGTAACCCTAACCCTAACCCTAACACCAACCATAACCCTAACCCTAACACTAACCTTAACCTAACCCCTAACCCTAACCCTAACACTAACCCTAACCCTAACCCTAACCCTAACCTTAACACCAACCCTAACCCTAACCCTAACCCTAACCCCTAACCCTAACCCTAACCCTAACCCTAACCTAACCCTAACCCTAACACCAACCCTAACCCTAACGCTAACCCTAACCCTAATCTAACCCTAACCCTAACTTAACCCAGCCCTAACCCTAACACTAACCCTAAACCTAACACCAACCCTAACCCTAACCCTAACCCTAACCCTAACCCAAATAAGGTCAAGGTGTGCTGGTCTGCGACGGGCTAGTTCTAGGCCTCGGACTAGAGGGAGCCATGCGAGTTGGTCTACAGCCCGAGCTGGGGCTAGTGGGAGTAGTAGGCGTAGCGCTGGGGTAGGCATAGGGCAAGGCGTGGGTGTCGAGGTAATCCTCGGAGTAGGCCTAGGGCCAGAAGTGGGAGCTGTGGCTAGGGGTAGGGATGGGGGTGGGCCTATGGGTAGGGGGAGCTGTAGGCCAGGTGTAGGAGTAGGACCAGAGGTAGTGTTAGGCGTAAGCCTAGGGCGAGGGGTAGTGCTCGGAGTAGGGTTAGGTGAAGGGCTAGTGGTTGGCAGAGGCCCCCGTGCAAAGTTAGGGTTAGGGCTCATGTTAGGCCTAGGACTAGTGGTAGTGGTAGGGGATGGCCGAGGGCTAGCGGTAGGTGTCACGGGAGGGCTCCGGGTAGTCCCAGGACTCGGAACAGATGCAGGGCTGGATTATGGTGTGGCTAAGGGTGGGTCCAGAATGTTTCGTAGGACACGGGTTAGTGCACTGGCTAACGGTAGGGCAAGGTTTACTGGTCGGCGACGGGCAAGTGCTAGGCCTCGTTCTACAGTGAGCACTGGGAGTTGGTCTAGGGCCCGAGGTAGGGCTAGTGGGAGCGGTAGGCGTAGCGCTGGGGTAGGCATAGGGCAAGGGGTGGGTGTCGGGGTAAACCTCGGAGTAGGCCTAGGACCAGGAGTAGGAGCTGTGGCTAGGGATGGGGATGGGGATGGGCCTATGGGTAGGGGGAGCTGTAGGGCCAGGGGTAGTTGTAGGACCAGAGGTAGTGTTAGGCGTAGGCCTAGGGCGAGGGATAGTGCTCGGGGTAACCTAACCCTAACCCTAACCCTAACCCTAACCCTAACCATAACACTAACCCTAACCCTAACTTTTAACCCTAACCCTAACCCTAACCCTAACCCTAACACTAACACGAACCCTAATCCTAAACCTAACCCTAACCCTAATCCTAACAATGGCAAGGTTTACTGGTCAGCGACGGGAAAGTTCTAGGCCTCGGACTAGAGGAAGCCATGGGCGTTCGTCTAGGGCCCGAGCTAGGGCTAGTGGGAGCAGTAGGCATAGCACTGGGGTAAACATAGGGCAAGGGGTGGGTGTCGGTGTAAACCTCGGAGTAGGCCTAGGACCAGGAGTGGGAATTGTGGCTAGGGTCAGCGATGGGGGTGGGCCTATGGGTAGGGGGAGCTGTAGGGCCAGGGGTAGGTGTAGGACCAGAGATAGTGCTAGGCGTAGTCCTAGGGCGAGGGGTAGTGCTCGGGGTAACCCAACCATAACCCTAACCCTAAACCTAACCCTAACCCTAACACTAACACTAACCCTAACCCTAACTCTTAACCCTAACCCTAACCCTAAACCTAACACCAACACTAACCCTAACACTAACCCTAAACCCTAACCCTAACCCTAACCGTAACCCTAACCCTAACCCTAACACCAACCATAACCCTAACCCTAACACTAACCTTAACCTAACCCCTAACCCTAACCCTAACACTAACCCTAACCCTAACCCTAACCCTAACCTTAACACCAACCCTAACCCTAACCCTAACCCTAACCCCTAACCCTAACCCTAACCCTAACCCTAACCCTAACCTAACCCTAACCCTAACACCAACCCTAACCCTAACGCTAACCCTAACCCTAATCTAACCCTAACCCTAACTTAACCCAGCCCTAACCCTAACACTAACCCTAAACCTAACACCAACCCTAACCCTAACCCTAACCCTAACCCTAACCCTAACCCAAATAAGGTCAAGGTGTGCTGGTCTGCGACGGGCTAGTTCTAGGCCTCGGACTAGAGGGAGCCATGCGAGTTGGTCTACAGCCCGAGCTGGGGCTAGTGGGAGTAGTAGGCGTAGCGCTGGGGTAGGCATAGGGCAAGGCGTGGGTGTCGAGGTAATCCTCGGAGTAGGCCTAGGGCCAGAAGTGGGAGCTGTGGCTAGGGGTAGGGATGGGGGTGGGCCTATGGGTAGGGGGAGCTGTAGGGCCAGGTGTAGGAGTAGGACCAGAGGTAGTGTTAGGCGTAAGCCTAGGGCGAGGGGTAGTGCTCGGAGTAGGGTTAGGTGAAGGGCTAGTGGTTGGCAGAGGCCCCCGTGCAAAGTTAGGGTTAGGGCTCATGTTAGGCCTAGGACTAGTGGTAGTGGTAGGGGATGGCCGAGGGCTCTGGGTAGGTGTCACGGGAGGGCTCCGGGTAGTCCTAGGACTCGGAACGGATTTAGGGCTGGATTAGGGTGTGGCTAAGGGTGGGTCTAGGGTGTTTTCGTAGGACACGGGTTAGTGCTCTGGCTATGGTAGAGCAAGGTGTACTGGTCGGCGTCCGGCAAGTGGTAGGCCTCGGACTAGAGGGAGCACTGGGCGTTGGTCTAGGGCCCGAGCTAGGTCTAGTGCGAGCAGTAGGCATAGCACTGGGGTAAACATAGGGCAAGGGGTGGGTTAGGGGTAAACCTCGGAGAAGGCCTAGGGCCAGGAGTTGGAGTTGCGGCTTGGGGTAGGGATGGGGATGGGCCTATGGATAGGGGGAGCTGTAAAACCAAGTGTAGGAGTAGGACCAGAGATAGTGCTAGGCGTAGGCCTAGGGCGATGGGTAGTTCTCGGGGTAGGGTTAGGTGAAGACCTAGTGGTTTTCAGAGGCCCACAGGCAGTGTTAAGGTTAGGGCTCATGTTAGGCCTAGGACTAGTGGTAGTGGTAGGGGATGGCCGAGGGCTAGTGGTAGGTGTCACGGGAAAGCTCCGGGTAGTCCTAGGACACGGAACGGATGTAGGGCTGGATTAGGGTGTGGCTAAGGGTGGGTCCAGGGTGATTTCGTAGGACACGGGTTAGTGCTCTGGCTAACGATAGGGCAAGGTGTACTAGTCGGCGACGGGCTAGTGCTAGGCCTCGGATAGAGTGACCACTGGGCGTTGGTCTAGGATATGACATACGGCTAGTGGGAGCAATAGGCGTAGCGCTGGGGTAGGCATAGGGCAAGGGGTGGGTGTCGGGGTAAACCTCGGAGTATGCCTAGGGCCAGGAGTTGGAGCTGTGTCTAGGGTTAGGGATGGGGGTGGGCCTATGGGTAGGGGGAGCTGCAGGGCCAGGCGTAGTGGTAGGACCAGAAGTAGTGCTAGGGGTAGGCCTAGGGCTAGGGGTAGTGCTCGGGGTAACCTAACCCTAACCCTAACCCTAACCCTAACCCTAACCATAACACTAACCCTAACCCTAAACCTTAACCGTAACCCTAACCCTAACCCTAACCCTAACACTAACACGAACCCTAACCCTAAACCTAACCTTAACCCTAACCCTAACAATGGCAAGGTTTACTGGTCAGCGACGGGAAAGTTCTAGGCCTCGGACTAGAGGGACCCATGGGCGTTGGTCTAGGGCCTGGGCTAGGACTAGTAAAATCCGTAGGCGTAGAGCTGGGGTAGGCATAGGGCAAGGGGTGGGTGTCGAGGTAAACCTCGGAGTAGGCCTAGGGCCAGGAGAGAGAGCTGTGGCTAGGGGTAGGGATAGGGGTGGGCCTATGGGTAGGGGGAGCTGTAGGGCCAGGGGTAGTGGTAGGACCAGAGGTAGTGCTAGGCGTAGGCCTAGGGCGAGGGGTCATGCTCGGGGTAGGGTTAGGTGAAGGGCTAGTGGTTGGCAGGGGCCAACGAGCAGTGTTAGGGTTAGGGCTCATGTTAGGCCTAGGACGAGTGGTAGTGGTAGGGGTTGGCCGAGGGCTAGGGGTAGGTGTCACGGGAGGGCTCTGGGTAGTCCTAGGATTCGGAACAGGTGTAGGGCTGGATTAGGGTGTGGCTAAGGGTGGGTCCAGGGTGATTTCGTAGGACACGGCTTAGTGTTCTGGCTAACGGTAGGGCAAGGTGTACTGGTCGGCGACGGGCAAGTGCTAGGCATCTGAATAGATGTGCACTGGACGTTGGTGTAGGGCCCGAGCTAGGGCTATGGGAGCGATAGGCGTCGCGCTAGGGTAGTTATAGGGCAAGGGGTGGGTGTCGGGGTAAACCTCGGAGTAGGCCTAGGGCCAGGAGTTGGAGCTGTAGCTAGGGGTAGGGATGGGGGTGTGCCTATGGGTAAGGGGAGCTGTAGGGCCAGGGGTAGGGGTAGGACCAGAGGTAGTGCTAGGCGTAGGCCTAGAACGAGGAATAGTGCTCGGGGTAACCTAACCCTAACCTTAATCCTAACCCTAACCCTAACCTTACCCCTAACCCTAACCCTAACACCAACCCTAACCCTAACCCTAACACTAACCCTAACCCTAACCCCTAACCCTAAACCTAACCCTATCCCTAACCCTAAACCTAAATCCAACCCTAACCCTAACCCTAACCCTAACCCTAACACCAACCCTAACTCTAACCCTAACCCTAAACCCTAACCCTAACCCTAACCCTAACAAGGGCAAGGTGTACTGGTCAGCGACGGGAAAGTTCTAGGCCTCGGACTAAAGGAAGCCATGGGCGTTGGTCCTGGGCCCGAGCTAAAGTTAGTGGTAGCGGTAAGCGTAGCGCTGGGGTAGGCATAGGGCAAGGGGTGGGTGTCGAGATAAACCTCGGAGTAGGCCTAGGGCCAGGAGTGGGAGCTGTGTCTAGGGGTAGGGATGGGAGTGGGCCCATGGGTAGGGGGAGCTGTAGGGCCAGGGGTACAGGTAGCACCAGAGGTATTGCTAGGCGCAGGCCTAGGGCGAGGGGTAGTGCTCGGGGTAGGGTTAGGTGAAGGGCTAGTGGTTGGTAGAGGCCCATGGTCAGTGTTAGGTTTAGGGCTCATGTTAGGCCTAGGACTAGTGGTAGTGGAAGGGGATGGCCGAGGGCTAGCGGTAGGTGTCACGGGAGGGCTACGGGTAGTCCTAGGACTCGGAATGGATGTAGGGCTGGATTAGGGTGTGGCTAAGGGTGGGTCCAGGTTGATTTTGTAGGACACGGGTTAGTGCTCTAGCTATGGTAGAGCAAGGTGTACTGGTCGGCGTCGGACTAGTGGTAGGCCTCGGACTAGAGGGAGCAATGGGCGTTGGTCTAGGGCCCGAGCTAGGTCTAGTGGGAGCAATAGGCATAGCACTGGGTTAAACATAGGGCAAGGGGTGGGTTAGGGGTAAACCTCGGAATAGGCTTTGGGCCAGGAATTGGAGTTGCGGCTTGGGGTAGGGATGGGGATGGGCCTATGGATAGGGGGAGCTGTAAAACCAGGTGTAGGGGTAGGACCAGAGGTAGTGCTAGGCGTAGGCCTAGGGCGATGGGTAGTTCTCGGGGTAGGGTTAGGTGAAGGGCTAGTGGTTGGCAGAGGCCCACAGGCAGTGTTACGGTTAGGGCTCATGTTAGGCCTAGGACTAGTGGTAGTGGTAGGGGATGGCCGAGGGCTAGTGGTAGGTGTCACGGGAAAGCTCCGGGTAGTCCTAGGACTCGGAACGGATGTAGGGCTGGATTAGGGTGTGGCTAAGGGTGGGTCCAGGGTGATTAGGTAGGACACGGGTTAGTGTTCTGGCTAACGGTAGACAAGGTTTACTGGTCGGCGACGGGCAAGTGCTAGGCCTCGGACTAGAGTGAGCACTGGGCGTTCGTCTAGGGCCCGAGGTAGGGCTAGTGGGATTGTTTGGCGTAGCGCTCGGGTTGGCAAAGCGCAAGGGGTGGGTGTCGGGGTAAACCTCAGAGTAGGCCTAGGACCAGGAGTGGGAGCTGTGGCTAAAGGTAGGGATGGGGGTGGGCCTATGGGTAGGGGGAGCTGTAGGGCCAGGTGTAGTGGTAGGACCAGAGGTAGTGCTAGGCGTAGGCCTAGGGCGAGGGGTCGTGCTCGGGGTAGGTTAGGTGAAGGGCTAGTGGTTGGCAGAGGCCCACGGGCAGTGTTAGGGTTAGGGCTCATGTTAGGCCTAGGACTAGTGGTAGTGGTAGGGGTTGGCCGAGGTCTAGGTGTAGGTGTTACGGGAGGGCTCCAGCTAGTCCTAGGACTCGGAACGGGTGTAGGGCTGGATTAGGGTGTGGCTAAGGGTGGGTCCAGGGTGATTTCGTAGACACGGGTTAGTGCTCTGGCTAACGGTAGGGCAAGGTGTACTGGTGGGCGACGGGAAAGTGCTACGCCTCGGACTAGAGTGAGCACTGGGCGTTGGTCTAGGGCCCAAGGTAGGGCTAGTAGGAGCGGTAGGCGTAGCGCTGGGGTAGGCAAAGGGCAAGGGGTGGGTGTCGGGGTAAACCTCGGAGAAGGCCTAGGGCCAGGATTGGAGCTGTGGCTAGGGGTAGAGATGGGGGTGGGCTTATGGTTAGGGGGAGCTGTAGGGCCAGGGGTAGGGGTAGGACCAGAGGTAGTGCTAGGCGTAGGCCTAGGGCGATGGGTAGTGCTCGGGGTAGGGTTAGGTGAAGGGCTAGTGGTTGGCAGAGGCCCAAAGGGCAGTGTGAGGGTTAGGGCTCATGTTAGGCCTAGGACTAGTGGTAGTGGTAGGGTTTGGCCCAGGGCTAGGGGTAGGTGTCACGGGAGGGCTCCGGGTAGTTTTAGGATTCGGAACAGGTGTAGGGCTGGATTAGGGTGTGGTAAGGGTGGGTCCAGGGTGATTTTGTTGGACACGGGTTAGTGCTCTGGCTAACGGTAGGGCAAGGTGTACTGGTCGGCGACGGGCAAGTGCTAGGCATCTGAATAGATGTGCACTGGACGTTGGTGTAGGGCCCGAGCTAGGGCTATGGGAGCGATAGGCGTCGCGCTAGGGTAGTTATAGGGCAAGGGGTGGGTGTCGGGGTAAACCTCGGAGTAGGCCTAGGGCCAGGAGTTGGAGCTGTAGCTAGGGGTAGGGATGGGGGTGTGCCTATGGGTAAGGGGAGCTGTAGGGCCAGGGGTAGGGGTAGGACCAGAGGTAGTGCTAGGCGTAGGCCTAGAACGAGGAATAGTGCTCGGGGTAACCTAACCCTAACCTTAATCCTAACCCTAACCCTAACCTTACCCCTAACCCTAACCCTAACACCAACCCTAACCCTAACCCTAACACTAACCCTAACCCTAACCCCTAACCCTAAACCTAACCCTATCCCTAACCCTAAACCTAAATCCAACCCTAACCCTAACCCTAACCCTAACCCTAACACCAACCCTAACTCTAACCCTAACCCTAAACCCTAACCCTAACCCTAACCCTAACAAGGGCAAGGTGTACTGGTCAGCGACGGGAAAGTTCTAGGCCTCGGACTAAAGGAAGCCATGGGCGTTGGTCTTGGGCCCGAGCTAAAGTTAGTGGTAGCGGTAAGCGTAGCGCTGGGGTAGGCATAGGGCAAGGGGTGGGTGTCGAGATAAACCTCGGAGTAGGCCTAGGGCCAGGAGTGGGAGCTGTGTCTAGGGGTAGGGATGGGAGTGGGCCCATGTGTAGGGGGAGCTGTAGGGCCAGGGGTACAGGTAGCACCAGAGGTATTGCTAGGCGCAGGCCTAGGGCGAGGGGTAGTGCTCGGGGTAGGGTTAGGTGAAGGGCTAGTGGTTGGTAGAGGCCCATGGGCAGTGTTAGGTTTAGGGCTCATGTTAGGCCTAGGACTAGTGGTAGTGGAAGGGGATGGCCGAGGGCTAGCGGTAGGTGTCACGGGAGGGCTACGGGTAGTCCTAGGACTCGGAATGGATGTAGGGCTGGATTAGGGTGTGGCTAAGGGTGGGTCCAGGGTGATTTTGTAGGACACGGGTTAGTGCTCTAGCTATGGTAGAGCAAGGTGTACTGGTCGGCGTCGGACTAGTGGTAGGCCTCGGACTAGAGGGAGCAATGGGCGTTGGTCTAGGGCCCGAGCTAGGTCTAGTGGGAGCAATAGGCATAGCACTGGGTTAAACATAGGGCAAGGGGTGGGTTAGGGGTAAACCTCGGAATAGGCTTTGGGCCAGGAATTGGAGTTGCGGCTTGGGGTAGGGATGGGGATGGGCCTATGGATAGGGGGAGCTGTAAAACCAGGTGTAGGGGTAGGACCAGAGGTAGTGCTAGGCGTAGGCCTAGGGCGATGGGTAGTTCTCGGGGTAGGGTTAGGTGAAGGGCTAGTGGTTGGCAGAGGCCCACAGGCAGTGTTACGGTTAGGGCTCATGTTAGGCCTAGGACTAGTGGTAGTGGTAGGGGATGGCCGAGGGCTAGTGGTAGGTGTCACGGGAAAGCTCCGGGTAGTCCTAGGACTCGGAACGGATGTAGGGCTGGATTAGGGTGTGGCTAAGGGTGGGTCCAGGGTGATTAGGTAGGACACGGGTTAGTGTTCTGGCTAACGGTAGACAAGGTTTACTGGTCGGCGACGGGCAAGTGCTAGGCCTCGGACTAGAGTGAGCACTGGGCGTTCGTCTAGGGCCCGAGGTAGGACTAGTGTGATTGTTAGGCGTAGCGCTGGGGTTGGCAAAGGGCAAGGGGTGGGTGTCGGGGTAAACCTCAAAGTAGGCCTAGGACCAGGAGTGGGAGCTGTGGCTAAAGGTAGGGATGGGGGTGGGCCTATGGGTAGGGGGAGCTGTAGGGCCAGGGGTAGGGGTAGGACCAAAGGTAGTGCTAGGCGTAGGCCTAGGCCGAGGGGTAGTGCTCGGGGTAGGGTTAGGTGAAGGGCTAGTGGTTGGCAGAGGCCCACGGGCAGTGTGAGGGTTAGGGCTCATGTTAGGCCTAGGACTAGTGGTAGTGGTAGGGTTTGGCCGAGGGCTAGGGGTAGGTGTCACGGGAGGGCTCCGGGTAGTTTTAGGATTCGGAACAGGTGTTGGGCTGGATTAGGGTGTGGTAAGGGTGGGTCCAGGGTGATTTTGTTGGACACGGGTTAGTGCTCTGGCTAACGGTAGGGCAAGGTGTACTGGTCAGCGACGGGTAAGTGCTAGGCCTCGGATAGAGTGACCACTGGTCGTTGGTCTAGGACATGTGCTAGGGCTAGTGGGAGCAATAGGCGTAGCGCTGGGGTAGGCATAGGGCAAGGGGTGGGTGTCGGGGTAAACCTCGGAGTATGCCTAGGGCCAGGAGTTGGAGCTGTGTCTAGGGTTAGGGATGGGGGTGGGCCTATGTGTAGGGGGAGCTGTAGGGCCAGGGGTAGTGGTAGGACTAAGGGTAGTGCTAGGCGTAGGCCCAGGGCGAGGGTAGTGCTCGGGGTAACCTAACCCTAACTCTAACCCTAATCCTAACCATAACACTAACCATAACCCTAACCCTTAACCGTAACCCTAACCCTAACCCTAACCCTAACACTAACACGAACCCTAACCCTAAACCTAACCTTAACCCTAACCCTAACAATGGCAAGGTTTACTGGTCAGTGACGGGAAAGTTCTAGGCCTCGGACTAGAGGAAACCATGGGCGTTGGTCTGGGGCCCGAGCTAGGACTAGTAAAAGCCGTAGGCGTAGCGCTGGGGTAGGCATAGGGCAAGGGGTGGGTGTCGAGGTAAACCTCGGAGTAGGCCTAGGGCCAGGAGTGAGAGCTGTGGCTTGGGGTAGGGATAGGTGTGGGACTATGGGTAGGGGGAGCTGTAGGGCCAGGGGTAGTGGTAGGACCAGAGGTATTGCTAGGCGTAGGCCTAGGGCGAGGGGTAGTGCTCGGAGTAGGGTTAGGTGAAGGGCTAGTGTTTGGTAGAGGCCCATGGGCAGTGTTAGGTTTAGGGCTCATGTTAGGCCTAGAACTAGTGGTAGTGGTAGGGGATGGCCGAGGGCTAGCGGTAGGTGTCACGGGAGGGCTACGGGTAGTCCTAGGACTGGGAACTAATGTAGGGCTGGATTAGGGTGTGGCTAAGGGTGGGTCCAGGAGGTTTTCGTAGGACACGGGTTAGTGCTCTGGCTAACGGTAGGGCAAGGTGTATGGTCGGCGACGGGCAAGTGCTAGGCCTCGGACTAGAGTGAGCACTGGGCGTTGGTCTAGGGACCGAGGTAGGGCTAGTGGGATTGTTAGGCGTAGCCCTGGGGTTGGCAAACGGCAAGGGGTGGGTGTCGGGGTAAACCTCAGAGTAGGCCTAAAACCAGGAGTGGGAGCTGTGGTTAAAGGTAGGGATGGGGGTGGGCCTATGGATAGGGGGAGCTGTAAAACCAGGTGTAGGGGTAGGACCAGAGTTAGTGCTAGGCGTAGGCCTAGGGCGATGTGTAGTTCTCGGGGTAGGGTTAGGTGAAGGGCTAGTGGTTGGCAGAGGCCCATGGGCAGTGTTAGGTTTGGGCTCATGTTAGGCCTAGGACTAGTGGTAGTGGTAGGGGATGGCCGAGGGCTAGGAGGAGGTGTCACGGGAGGGCTCCGGGTAGTCCTAGGACTCGGAACGGATGTAGGGCTGGATTAGGGTGTGGCTAAGGGTGGGTCCAGGGTGATTTCGTAGGACAAGGGTTAGTGCTCTGGCTAACGGTAGGGCAAGGTGTACTGGTCGGCGACGGGCAAGTGCTAGGCCTCGGACTAGAGTGAGCACTGGGCGTTGGTCTAGGGCCCGAGGTAGGGCTAGTGGGAGCGGTAGGCGTAGCGCTGGTGTAGGCAAACGGCAAGGGGTGGGTATCGGTGTAAACCTCAAAGTAGGCCTAGGACCAGGAGTGGGAGCTGTGGCTAGTGGTAGCGATGGGGGTGGGCCTATGGGTAGGGGGACCTGTAGGGCCAGGGGTAGGGGTAGGCCCAGAGTTAGTACTAGGCGTAGGCCTAGGGCGAGAGGTAGTGCTCGGGGTATCCTAACCCTAACCCTAACCCTAAACCTAACCCTAACTCTAACCCTAACACTAACACTAACAGTAATCCTTAACCCTAACACTAACCCTAAACCCTAAACCTAACCCTAACCGTAACCCTAACCGTAACCCTAACACCAACCCTAACCCTAACCCTAACACTAACCTTAACCTAACCCCTAACCCTAACCCTAACACTAACCCTAACCCTAACCCTAACCCTAACCTTAACACCAACCCTAACCCTAACCCTAACCTCTAACCCTAACCCTAACCCTAACCCCAACCTAAACCTAACCCTAACACCAACCCTAACCCTAACGCTAACCCTAACCCTAATCTAACCCTAACCCTACCTTAACCCAGCCCTAACCCTAACCCTAACCCTAAACCTAACACCAACCCTAACCCTAACCCTAACCGTAACCCTAACCCTAACCCTAACCCAAATAAGGTCAAGGTGTACTGGTCTGCGACGGGCTAGTTTTATGCCTCGGACTAGAGGGAGCCATGCGCGTTGGTCTAGAGCTTGAGCTAGGGCTAGTGGGAGTAGTAGGCGTAGCGCTGGGGTAGGCATAGGGCAAGGGGTGGGTGTCGAGGTAAACCTCGGAGTAGGCCTAGGGCCAGAAGTCGGAGCTGTGGCTAGGGGTAGGGATGAGGGTGGGCCTATGGGTAGGGGGAGCTGTAGGGCCAGGGGTAGGAGTAGGACCAGAGGTAGTGTTAGGCGTAAGCCTGGGCGAGGGGTAGTGCTCGGAGTAGGGTTAGGTGAAGGGCTAGTGGTTGGCAGAGGCCCCCGAACAGTGTTAGGGTTAGGGCTCATGTTAGGCCTAAAACTAGTGGTAGTGGTAGGGGATGGCCGAGGGCTAGGTGTAGGTGTCATGGGAGGGCTCCGGGTAGTGTTAGGACTCGGAACGGATTTAAGGCTGGATTAGGATGTGGCTAAGGGTGGGTCCAGGGTGTTTTCATAGGACACGGGTTAGTGCTCTGGCTATGGTAGAGCAAGGTTTACTGGTCGGCGTCGGGCAAGTGGTAGGCCTCTGACTAGAGGGAGCACTGGGCGTTGGTCTAGGGCCCGAGCTAGGTCTAGTGGGAGCAGTAGGCATAGCACTGGGGTAAACATAGGGCAAGGGGTGGGTTAGGGGTAAACCTCGGAGTAGGCTTTGGGCCAGGAATTGGAGTTGCGGCTTGGGATAGGGATAAGGATGGGCCTATGGATAGGGGGAGCTGTAAAACCAGGTGTAGGGGTAGGACCAGAGGTAGTGCTAGGCGTAGGCCTAGGGCGATGGGTAGTTCTCGGGGTAGGGTTAGGTGAAGGGCTAGTGGTTGGCAGAGGCCCACAGGCAGTGTTACGGTTAGGGCTCATGTTAGGCCTAGGACTAGTGGTAGTGGTAGGGGATGGCCGAGGGCTAGGGGTAGGTGTCACGGGAAAGCTCCGGGTAGTCCTAGGACACGGAACGGATGTAGGGCTGGATTAGGGTGTGGCTAAGAGTGGGTCTAGGGTGATTTCGTAGGACACGGGTTAGTGCTCTGGCTAACGGTAGGGCAAGGTGTACTGGTCGGCGACGGGCAAGTGCTAGGCCTCGGACTAGAGTGAGCACTGGGCGTTCGTCTAGGGCCCGAGGTAGGGCTAGTGGGATTGTTCGGCGTAGCGCTGGGGTTGGCAAAGGGCAAGGGGTGGGTGTCGGGGTAAACCTCAGAGTAGGCCTAGGACCAGGAGTGGGAGCTGTGGCTAAAGGTAGGGATGGGGGTGGGCCTATGGGTAGGGGGAGCTGTAGGGCCAGGGGTAGGGGTAGGACCAGAGGTAGTGCTAGGCGTAGGCCTAGGGCGAGGGGGAGTGCTTGGGGTAACCTAACCCTAACCCTAACCCTAACCCTAACCCTAACCATAACCCTAACCCTAACCCTAACCCTAACCCTAAACCTAAAACCAACCCTAACCCTAACCCTATTTCTAACCCTAACCCTAACTCTAACCCTAACCCTAACACTAACCCTAACCCTAACCCTAACACCAACCCTAACCCTAACCCTAACCCTAACCCTAACCTAACCCTAACCCTAACACCAACTCTAACCCTAAACCTAACACTAACCCTAACCATAACCCTAACCCTAAACCTAACACAAACCCTAACCCTAACCCTAACCCTAACCCTAACCCTAACCCAAATAAGGGCAAGGTGTACTGGTCTGCGACGGACTAGTTCTAGGCCTCGGACTAGAAGGAGCCATGCGCGTTGGTCTAGAGCCCGAGCTAGGGCTAGTGGGAGTAGTAGGCGTAGCGCTGGGGTAGGTATAGGGCAAGGGGTGGGTGTTGAGGTAAACCTCGAAGTAGGCCTAGGGCCATGAGTGGGAGCTGTGGCTCGGGGTAGGGATGGGGGTGGGCCTATGGGTAGGAAGAGCTGTAGGGCCAGGCGTAGGAGTAGGACCAGAGGTAGTGTTAGGCGTAAGCCTAGGGCGAGGCGTAGTGCTCGGGGTAGGGTTAGGTGAAGGGCTAGTGGTGGGCAGAGGCCCACGGGCAGTGTTAGGGTTAGGGCTCATGTTAGGCCTAGGACTGTGGTAGTGGTAGGGGCTGGCCGAGGGCTAGGGGTAGGTGTCACGGGAGGGCTCCTGGTAGTCCTAGGACTCGGAACGGATTTAGGGCTAGATTAGGGTGTGGTAAGTGTGGGTCCAGGGTGTTTTCGTAGGACACGGGAAGTGCTCTGGCTCTGGTAGGACAAGGTTAGTGGTTGGCGACAGGCACGTGCTAGGCCTCGGACTAGAGTGAGCACTGGGCGTTGGTCTAGGGACCGAGGTAGGGCTAGTGGGAGCGGTAGGCGTAGCGCTGGGGTAGGCAAAGGGCAAGGGGTGGGTGTCGGGGTAAACCTCAGAGTAGGCCTAGGACCAGGAGTGGGAGCTGTGGCTAAAGGTAGGGATGGGGGTGGGCCTATGGGTAGGGGGAGCTGTAGGGCCAGGGGTAGGGGTAGGACCAGAGGTAGTGCTAGACGTAGGCCTAGGGCGAGTGGGAGTGCTTGGGGTAACCTAACCCTAACCCTAACCCTAACCCTAACCCTCACCATAACCCTAACCCTAACCCTAACCCTAACCCTAACCCTAATCCTAAACCTAACACCAACCCTAACCCTAACCCTAACACTAAACCTAACCCTATCCCCTAACCCTTACCCTAACCCTAACACTAACCCTAACCTAACCCCTAACCCTAACCCTAACACTAACCCTAACCCTAAACCTAACACCAACCCTAACCCTAACCCTAACCCTAACCCTAACACCAACCCTCACCTTAACCCTAACACTAACCCTAACCTAACCCCTAACCCTAACCCTAACCCTAACCCTAACCCTAAACCTAACCCTAACCCTAACCCTAGCCCTAACCCTAACCCTAATTCTAACCCTAACCCTAACCATAACCCTAACCCTAACCCTAACACCAACCGTAACCCTAACCCTAACCCTAAACCTAACACCAACCCTAACCCTAACCCTAACACCAACCTCAACCCTAACCCTAACCCTAACCCTAACCCTAACCCTAACCTAACCCTAACCCTAACACCAACCCTAACCCTAACCCTAACCCTAACCCTAATTCTAACCCTAACCCTAACTCTAAACCTAACCCTAACACTAAACCTAACCCTAACACTAACACCAACCCTAACCCTAACCCTAACCCTAACCCTAACCCTAACCCTAACCTAACCCTAACCCTAACACCAACCATAACCCTAAACCTAACACTAACCCTAACCCTAACACTAAACCTAACACAAACCCTAACCCTAACTCTAACCCTAACCCTAACCCTAACCCAAATAAAGGCAAGGTGTACTGGTCAGCGACGGGCAAGTTCTAGGCCTCGGACTAGAGGGAGCCATGTGCGTTGGTGTAGAGCCCGAGCTAGGGCTAGTGGGAGTAGTAGGCGTAGCGCTGGGGTAGGCATAGGGCAAGGGGTGGGTGTCGAGGTAAACCTCGGAGTAGGCGTAGGGCCAGGAGTGGGAGCTGTGGCTAGGGGTAGGGATGGGGGTGGGCATATGGGTAGGGGGAGCTGTAGGGCCAGGGGTAGGAGTAGGACCAGAGATAGTGTTAGGCGTAAGCATAGGGCGAGGCGTAGTGCTCGGGGTAGGGTTAGGTGAAGGGCTAGTGTTTGGCAGAGGCCCATGGGCAGTGTTAGGTTTGGGCTCATGTTAGGCCTAGGACTAGTGGCAGTGGTATGGGATGGCCGAGGGCTAGGAGTAGGTGTAACGGGAGGGCTCCTGGTAGTCCTAGGACTCGGAACGGATGTAGGGTTGGATTAGGGTGTGGCTAAGGGTGGGTCCAGGGTGATTTCGTAGGACAAGGGTTAGTGCTCTGGCTAACGGTAGGGCAAAGTGTAGTGGTCGGAGACGGGCAAGTGCTAGGCCTCGGACTAGAGTGAGCTCTGGGCGTTGGTCTAGGGCCCGAGGTAGGGCTAGAGGGAGCGGTAGGCGTAGCGCTGGGGTAGGCAAACGGCAAGGGGTGGGTTTCGGTGTAAACCTCAAAGTAGGCCTAGGACCAGGAGTGGGAGCTGTGGCTAGGGGTAGCGATGGGGGTGGGCCTATGGGTAGGGGGAGCTGTAGGGCCAGGGGTAGAGGTAGGACCAGAGGTAGTGCTAGGCGTAGACCTAGGGCGAGGGGTAGTGCTTGGGGTATCCTAACCCTAAACCTAACCCTAACCCTAACACTAACACTAACCCTAACAGTAACCCTTAACTCTAACCCTAACCCTAACCCTAACCCTAAACCTAACACCAACCCTAACCCCAACTCTAACCCTAAAACCTAACCCTAACCCTAACCCTAACCATAACCCTAACACAAACCCTAACCGTAACCCTAACACTAACCCTAACCTAACCCCTAACCCTAACCCTAAACCTAACCCTAACCCTAACCCTAAACCTAACACCAACCCTAACCCTAACCCTAACCCTAACCTTAACACCAACCCTAACCCTAACCCTAACCCTAACCCTAACCCTAACCTAACCCTAACCCTAACACCAACCCAAACCCTAACCCTAACCCTAACCCTAACCCTAACCCTAATTCTAACCCTTACCCTAACTCTAACCGTAACCATAACCCTAACCCTAACCCTAACCCTAACCCTAACCCTAACCCTAACCCAAATAAGGGCAAGCTGTACTGGTCTGCGACGGGCAAGTTCTAGGCCTCGGACTAGAGGGAGCCATGCGTGTTGGTCTAGAGCCCGAGCTAGGGCTAGTGGGAGTAGTAGGCGTAGCGCTGGGATAGGCGTAGGGCAAGGGGTGGGTGTCGAGGTAAACCTCGGAGTAGGCCTAGGGCCAGGAGTGGGATCTGTGGCTAGGGGTAAAGATGGGGTTGGGCCTATGGGTAGGGGGAGCTGTAGGGCCAGGGGTAGGAGTAGGTCCAGAGGTAGTGTTAGGCGTAAGCCTAGGGCGAGGCGTAGTGCTCGGGGTAGGGTTAGGTAAAGGGCCAGTGGTGGGCAGAGGCCCACGGGCAGTGTTAGGGTTAGGGCTCATGTTAGGCCTAGGACTAGTGGTAGTGGTAGGGGATGGCCGAGGGCTAGATGTAGGTGTCACGGGAGGGCTCCTGGTAATCCTAAGACTCGGACGGATTTAGGGCTGGATTAGGGTGCGGTAAGGGTGGGTCCAGGGTGTTTTCGTAGGACACGGGTTAGTGCTCTGTCTAACAGTAGGGCAAGGTGTACTGGTCGGCGTCATGCAAGTGGTAAGCCTCGGACTAGAGGGAGCACTGGGCGTTGGTCTAGGGCCCGAGGTAGGGCTAGTGGGAGCGGTAGGCGTAGCGCTGAAGTAGGCAAAGGGCAAGGGGTGGGTGTCGGGGTAAACCTCGGAGTAGGCCTAGGACCAGGAGTGGGAGCTCTGGCTAGGGGTAGGGATGGGGGTGGGCCTATGGGTAGGGGGGGCTGTAGGGCCAGGGGTAGGGTTAGGACCAGAGGTAGTGCTAGGCATAGGCCTAGGGCGAGGGGTAGTGCTCGGAGTAACCTGACTTTAACCCTAACCGTAACATTAACCCTAACCCTAACACTAACCCTAACCCTAATCCCTAACCCTAACCCTAACCCTAACCCTAACCCTAACCCTAAACCTAACCCAACCCTAACCCTAACCCTAACCCTAACCCTAATTCTAACCCTAACCCTAACCATAACCCTAACCCTAACCCTAACCCTAACACCAACACTAACCTTAACCCTAACTCTAACCCTAACATAACCCCTAACCCTAACCCTAACCCTAACCCTAACCCTAACCCTAAACCTAACCCAACCCTAACCCTAACCCTAACCCTAACCCTAATTCTAACCCTAACCCTAACCATAACCCTAACCCTAACCTTAAACCTAACACCAACCCTAACCCTAACCCTAACCCTAACCCTAACCCTAATTCTAACCCTAACCCTAACCATAACCCTAACCCTAACCCTAACTCTAACACCAACCCTAACCCTAACCCTAACACTAACCCTAACCTTACCCCTAACCCTAACCCTAACCCTAACCCTAAACCTAACACCAACCCTAACCCTAACCCTAACCCTAACCCTAAACCTAACCCTAACCCTAACCCTAGCCCTAACCCTAACCCTAATTCTAACCCTAACACTAACCATAACCCTAACCCTAACCCTAACCCTAACACCAACCCTAACCCTAACCCTAACCCTAACCATAACACTAACCCTAACCCTAAACCTTAACCGTAACCCTAACCCTAACCCTAACCCTAACACTAACACGAACCCTAACCCTAAACCTAACCTTAACCCTAACCCTAACAATGGCAAGGTTTACTGGTCAGCGACGGGAAAGTTGTAGGCCTCGGACTAGAGCGACCCATGGGCGTTGGTCTAGGGACCAAGGTAGGGCTAGTGGGAGCGGTAGGCGTAGCGCTGGGGTAGGCAAAAGGGAAGGGGTGGGTGTCGGGATAAACCTCGGAGTAGGCCTAGGGCCAGGAGTTGGAGCTTTGGCTAGGGGTAGAGATGGGGGTGGGCCTATGGGTAGAGGGAGCTGTAGGGCCAGGGGTAGGGGTAGGACAAGAGGTAGTGCTAGGCGTAGGCCCAGGGCGAGGGGTAGTGCTCGGGGTAGGTTTAGGTGAAGGGCTAGTGGTTGGCAGAGGCCCATGGGCAATGTTAGGGTTAGGGGTCATGTTAGGCCTAGGACTAGTGGTAGTGGTAGGCGTTGGCCGAGGGCTAGGGGTAGGTGTCACAGAAGGGCTCCGGGTAGTCCTAGGACACGGAACGAGTGTAGGGCTGGATTAGGGTGTGGTAAGGGTGGGTCCAGGGTGATTTCATAAACACGGGTTAGTGCTCTGTCTAATAGTAGGGCAAGGTGTACTGGTCGGCGTCATGCAAGTGGTAAGCCTCGGACTAGAGGGAGCACTGGGCGTTGGTCTAGGGCCCGAGGTAGGGCTAGTGGGAGCGGTAGGCGTAGCGCTGAAGTAGGCAAAGGGCAAGGGGTGGGTGTCGGGGTAAACCTCGGAGTAGGCCTAGGACCAGGAGTGGGAGCTGTGGCTAGGGGTAGGGATGGGGGTGGGCCTATGGGTAGGGGAAGCTGTAGGGCCAGGGGTAGGGTTAGGACCAGAGGTAGTGCTAGGCATAGGCCTAGGGCGAGGGGTAGTGCTCGGGGTAACCTGACTTTAACCCTAACCGTAACATTAACCCTAACCCTAACACTAACCCTAACCCTAATCCCTAACCCTAACCCTAACCCTAACCCTAACCCTAAACCTAACCCAACCCTAACCCTAACCCTAACCCTAACCCTAATTCTAACCCTAACCCTAACCATAACCCTAACCCTAACCCTAACCCTAACACCAACCCTAACCTTAACCCTAACACTAACCCTAACATAACCCCTAACCCTAACCCTAACCCTAACCTTAAACCTAACACCAACCCTAACCCTAACCCGAACCCTAACCCTAACACCAACCCTAACCCTAACCCTAAGCCTAACCCCTAACCCTAACCCTAACCCTAACCTAAACCTAACCCTAACCCTAACCCTAAGCCTAACCCTAAATCTAAACCTAACACTAACCATAAACCTAACCCTAATCCAAAACCTAACACCAACCCTAACCCTAACCCTAACACTAAACCTAACCCTATCCCCTAACCCTTACCCTAACCCTAACCCTAACACTAACCCTAACCTAACCCCTAACCCTAACCCTAACACTAACCCTAACCCTAAACCTAACACCAACCCTAACCCTAACCCTAACCCTAACCCTAACACCAACCCTAACCCTAACCCTAACACTAACCCTAACCTAACCCCTAACCCTAACCCTAACCCTAACCCTAACCGTAAACCTAACCCTAACCCTAACCCTAGCCCTAACCCTAACCCTAATTCTAACCCTAACCCTAACCATAACCCTAACCCTAACCCTAACACCAACCCTAACCCTAACCCTAACCCTAAAGCTAACACCAACCCTAACCCTAACCCTAACACCAACCTCAACCCTAACCCTAACCCTAACCCTAACCCTAACCCTAACCCTAACCCTAACACCAACCTCAACCCTAACCCTAACCCTAACCCCTAACCCTACCCTAACCCTAACCCTAACCCTAACCCTAACCCTAACCTAACCCTAACCCTAACACCAACCCTAACCCTAACCCTAACCCTAACCCTAATTCTAACCCTAACCCTAACTCTAAACCTAACCCTAACACTAACCCTAACCCTAACCCTAACACCAACCCTAACCCTAACCCTAACCCTAACCCTAACCCTAACCCTAACCCTAACACTAACCCTAACCTAACCCTAACCCTAACACCAACCATAACCCTAAACCTAACACTAACCCTAACCCTAACCCTAAACCTAACACAAACCCTAACCCTAACCCTAACCCTAACCCTAACCCTAACATAAATAAGGGCAAGGTGTACTGGTCAGCGACGGGCAAGTTCTAGGCCTCGGACTAGAGGGAGCCATGCGCGTTGGTGTAGAGCCCGAGCTAGGGCTAGTGGGAGTAGTAGGCGTAGCGCTGGGGTAGGCATAGGGCAAGGGGTGGGTGTCGAGGTAAACCTCGGAGTAGGCGTAGGGCCAGGAGTGGGAGCTGTGGCTAGGGGTAGGAATGGGGGTGGGCACATGGGTAGGGGGAGCTGTAGGGCCAGGTGTAGGAGTAGGACCAGAGATAGTGTTAGGCGTAAGCATAGGGCGAGGCGTAGTGCTCGGGGTAGGGTTAGGTGAAGGGCTAGTGTTTGGCAGAGGCCCATGGGCAGTGTTAGGTTTGGGCTCATGTTAGGCCTAGGACTAGTGGCAGTGGTATGGGATGGCCGAGGGCTAGGAGTAGGTGTCACGGGAGGGCTCCTGGTAGTCCTAGGACTCGGAACGGATGTAGGGCTGGATTAGGGTGTGGCTAAGGGTGGGTCCAGGGTGATTTCGTAGGACAAGGGTTAGTGCTCTGGCTAACGGTAGGGCAAGGTGTAGTGGTCGGCGACGGGCAAGTGCTAGGCCTCGGACTAGAGTGAGCACTGGGCGTTGGTCTAGGGCCCGAGGTAGGGCTAGTGGGAGCGGTAGGCGTAGCGCTGGGGTAGGCAAACGGCAAGGGGTGGGTTTCGGTGTAAACCTCAAAGTAGGCCTAGGACCAGGAGTGGGAGCTGTGGCTAGGGGTAGCGATGGGGGTGGGCCTATGGGTAGGGGGAGCTGTAGGGCCAGGGGTAGGGGTAGGACCAGAGGTAGTGCTAGGCGTAGGCCTAGGGCGAGGGGTAGTGCTTGGGGTAACCTAACCCTAAACCTAACCCTAACCCTAACACTAACACTAACCCTGACAGTAACCCTTAACCCTAACCTTAACCCTAATCCTAACCCTAAACCTAACACCAACCCTAACCCTAACTCTAACCCTAAAACCTAACCCTAACCCTAACCCTAACCATAACCCTAACACGAACCCTAACCGTAACCCTAACACTAACCCTAACCTAACCCCTAACCCTAACCCTAAACCTAACCCTAACCCTAACCCTAAACCTAACACCAACCCTAACCCTAACCCTAACCCTAACCCTAACACCAACCCTAACCCTAACCCTAACCCTAACCCTAACCCTAACCCTAATTCTAACCCTTACCCTAACTCTAACCGTAACCATAACCCTAACCCTAACCCTAATCCTAACCCTAACCCTAACCCAAATAAGGGCAAGCTGTACTGGTCTGCAACGGGCAAGTTCTAGGCCTCGGACTAGAGGGAGCCATGCGTGTTGGTCTAGAGCCCGAGCTAGGGCTAGTGGGAGTAGTAGGCGTAGCGCTTGGGGTAGGCATAGGGCAAGGGGTGGGTGTCGAGGTAAACCTCGGAGTAGGCCTAGGGCCAGGACTGGGAGCTGTGGCTAGGGGTAAAGATGGGGTTGGGCCTATGGGTAGGGGGAGCTGTAGGGCCAGGGGTAGGAGTAGGTCCAGAGGTAGTGTTAGGCGTAAGCCTAGGGCGAGGCGTAGTGCTTGGGGTAGGGTTAGGTGAAGGGCCAGTGGTGGGTAGAGGCCCACGGGCAGTGTTACGGTTAGGGCTCATGTTAGGCCTAGGACTAGTGGTAGTGGTAGCGGATGGCCGAGGGCTAGATGTAGGTGTCACAGAAGGGCTCCGGGTAGTCCTAGGACACGGAACGAGTGTAGGGCTGGATTAGAGTGTGGTAAGGGTGGGTCCTGGGTGATTTCATAAACACGGGTTAGTGCTCTGGCTAACGGTAGGGCAAGGTGTAGTGGTCGGCTACGGGCAAGTGCTAGGCCTCGGACTAGAGTGAGCACTGGGCGTTGGTCGAGGGCCCGAGGTAGGGCTAGTGGGAGCGGTAGGCGTAGCGCTGAGGTAGGCAAAAGGCAAGGGGTGGGTGTCGGGGTAAACCTCGGAGTAGGCCTAGGGCCAGGAGTTGGAGCTTTGGCTAGGGGTAGAGATGGGGGTGGGCCTATGGGTAGGGGGAGTTGTAGGGCCAGGGGTAGGGGTAGGACAAGAGGTAGTGCTAGGCGTAGGCCTAGGGCGAGGGGTAGTGCTCGGGGTAGGTTTAGGTGAAGGGCTAGTGGTTGGCAGAGGCCCATGGGCAATGTTAGGGTTAGGGGTCATGTTAGGCCTAGGACTAGTGGTAGTGGTAGGCGTTGGCCGAGGGCTAGGGGTAGGTGTCACAGAAGGGCTCCGGGTAGTCCTAGGACACGGAACGAGTGTAGGGCTGGATTAGGGTGTGGTAAGGGTGGGTCCAGGGTGATTTCATAAACACGGGTTAGTGCTCTGTCTAACAGTAGGACAAGGTGTACTGGTCGGCGTCATGCAAGTGGTAAGCCTCGGACTAGAGGGAGCACTGGGCGTTGGTCTAGGGCCCGAGGTAGGGCTAGTGGGAGCGGTAGGCGTAGCGCTGAAGTAGGCAAAGGGCAAGGGGTGGGTGTCGGGGTAAACCTCGGAGTAGGCCTAGGACCAGGAGTGGGAGCTGTGGCTAGGGGTAGGGATGGGGGTGGGCCTATGGGTAGTGGGGGCTGTAAAGCCAGGGGTAGGGTTAGGACCAGAGGTAGTGCTAGGCATAGGCCTAGGGCGAGGGGTAGTGCTCGGGGTAACCTGACTTTAAACCTAACCGTAACATTAACCCTAACCCTAACACTAACCCTAACCCTAATCCCTAACGCTAACCCTAACCCTAACCCTAACCCTAAACCTAACCCAACCCTAACCCTAACCCTAACCCTAACCCTAATTCTAACCCTAACCCTAACCATAAACCTAACCCTAACCCTAACCCTAACACCAACCCTAACCTTAACCCTAACACTAACCCTAACATAACCCCTAACCCTAACCCTAACCCTAACCTTAAACCTAACACCAACCCTAACCCTAACCCTAACCCTAACCCTAACCCTAACACCAACCCTAACCCTAACCCTAAGCCTAACCCCTAACCCTAACCCTAACCCTAACCCTAAGCCTAACCCTAATTCTAAACCTAACCCTAACCATAAACCTAACCGTAACCCTAACACTAACACCAACCCTAAACCTAACCCTAACCCTAACCCTAACACCAACCCTAACCCTAACCCTAAGCCTAACCCCTAACCCTAACCCTAACCCTTACCCTAACCCTAACCTAACCCTAACCCTAACCCTAACCCTAACCCTAATTCTAACCCTAACCCTAACCATAACCCTAACCCTAACCCTAACCCTAACACCAACCCTAACCCTAACCTTAACACTAACCCTAACCTAACCCCTAACCCAAACCCTAACACTAACCCTAACCCTAAACCTAACACCAACCCTAACCCTAGCCCTAACCCTAACCCTAATTCTAACCCTAACCCTAACCATAACCCTAACCCTAACCCTAACCCTAACACCAACCCTAACCCTAACCCTAAACCTAACCCTAACACTAACCCTAACCTAACCCCTAACCCTAACCCTAACCCTAACCCTAACCCTAAACCTAACCCTAACCCTAACCCTAACCCTAACACTAACCCTAACCTAACCCCTAACCCTAACCCTAACCCTAACCCTAACCCTAACCCTAACCCTAACCCTAACCCTAACACCAACCTCAACCCTAACCCTAACCCTAACCCTAACACCAACCTCAACCCTAACCCTAACACTAACCCGTAACCCTAACACTAACCCTAACCCTAACCCTAACACCAACCTCAACCCTAACCCTAACACTAACCCGTAACCCTAACACTAACCCTAACCCTAACCCTAACCTAACCCTAACCCTAACACCAACCCTAACCCTAACCCTAACCCTAACCCTAATTCTAACCCTAACCCTAACTCTAACCCTAACCCTAACACTAACCCTAACCTTAACCCTAACACCAACCCTAACCCTAACCCTAACCCTAACCCTAACCTAACCCTAACCCTAACACCAAACCTAACCCTAAACCTAACCCTAACCCTAACCCTAACCCTAAACCTAACACAAACCCTAAACCTAACCCTAACCCTAACCCTAACCCTAACCCTAACCCTAACCCTAACCCAAATAAGGGCAAGTTGTACTGGTCTCCGACGGGCAAGTTCTGGGCCTCGGACTAGAGGGAGCCATGCGCGTTGGTCTAGAGCCCGAGCTAGGGCTAGTGGGAGTAGTAGGCGTAGCGCTGGGGTAGGTATAGGGCAAGGGGTGGGTGTCGAGGTAAACCTCGGAGTACGCCTAGGGCCAGGAGAGGGAGCTGTGGCTAGGGTTAGGGATGGGGGTGGGCATATGGGTAGGGGGAGCTGTAGGGCCAGGGGTAGGAGTAGGACCAGAGGTAGTGTTAGGCGTAAGCCTAGGGCGAGGCGTAGTGCTCGGGGTAGGGTTAGGTGAAGGGCTAGTGGTGGGCAGAGGCCCACGGGCAGTATTAGGGTTAGGGCTCACGTTAGGCCTAGGACTAGTGGTAGTGGTAGGGGATGGCCGAGGGCTAGGGGTAGGTTTCACGGGAGGGCTCCGGGTAGTCCTAGGACTCGGAACGGATTTAGGGCTGGATTAGGGTGTGGTAAGGGTGGGTCCAGGGTGTTTTCGTAGGACACGGAAGTGCTCTGGCTATGGTAGGGCAAGGTTAGTGGTCGGCGACGGGCACGTGCTAGGCCTCGGACTAGAGTGAGCATTGGGCGTTGGTCTAGGGACCGAGGTAGGGCTAGTGGGAGCGGTAGGCGTAGCGCGGGGGTAGGCAAAGGGCAAGGGGTGGGTTTCGGGGTAAACCTCAGAGTAGGCCTAGGTCCAGGAGTATGAGTTGTGGCTAAAGGTAGGGATGGGGGTGGGTCTATGGGTAGGGGGAGCTGTAGGGCCAGGGGTAGGGGTAGGACCAAAGGTAGTGCTAGGCGTAGGCCTAGGGCGAGGGGTAGTGCTTGGGGTAACCTAACCCTAAACCTAACCCTAACCCTAACCCTAACCATAACCCTAAACCTAACCCTAACCCTAACCCTAAATCTAACACCACCCTAACCCTAACCCTAACACTAAACCTAACCCTATCCCCTAACCCTTACCCTAACCCTAACCCTAACACTAACCCTAACCTAACACCTAACCCTAACCCTAACCCTAACCCTAAACCTAAGACCAACCCTAAACCTAACCCTAACCCTAACCCTAACACCAACCCTAACCCTAGCCCTAAGCCTAACCCCTAACCCTAACTCTAACCCTAACCCTAACCCTAACCCTAACCCTAACCTAACCCTAACCCTAAACCTAACCCTAACCCTAATTCTAACCCTAAATCTAACCATAACCCTAACCCTAACCCTAACCCTAACACCAACCCTAACCCTAACCCTAACACTAACCCTAACCTAACCCCTAACCCTAACCCTAACCCTAACCCTAACCCTAACCCTAAACCTAACACCAACCCTAACCCTAACCCTAACCCTAACCCTAAACCTAACCCTATCCCTAACCCTAGCCCTAACCCTAACCCTAATTGTAACCCTAACCCTAACCATAACCCTAACCCTAACCCTAACCCTAACACCAACTTCAACCCTAACCCTAACCCTAACCCCTAACCCTAACCCTAACCCTAACCCTAACCCTAACCTAACCCTAACCCTAACACCAACCCTAACCCTAACCCTAACCCTAACCCTAATTCTTACCCTAACCCTAACTCTAACCCTAACCCTAACACTATACCTAACCCTAACCCTAACACCAACCCTAAACCTAACCCTAACCGTAACCCTAACCGTAACCCTAACACCAACCCTAACCCTAACCCTAACACTAACCTTAACCTAACCCCTAACCCTAACCCTAACACTAACCCTAACCCTAACCCTAACCCTAACCCTAACCTTAACACCAACCCTAACTCTAACCCTAACCCCTAACCCTAACCCTAACCCTAACCCTAACCTAACCCTAACCCTAACACCAACCCTAACCCTAACGCTAACCCTAACCCTAATCTAACTCTAACCCTACCTTAACCCAGCCCTAACCCTAACCCTAACCCTAAACCTAACACCAACCCTAACCCTAACCCTAACCGTAACCCTAACCCTAACCCTAACCCAAATAAGGTCAAGGTGTACTGGTCTGCGACGGGCCAGTTTTATGCCTCGGACTAGAGGGAGCCATGCGCGTTGGTCTAGAGCTTGAGCTAGGGCTAGTGGGAGTAGTAGGCGTAGCGCTGGGGTAGGCATAGGGCAAGGGGTGGCTGTCGAGGTAAACCTCGGAGTAGGCCTAGGGCCAGAAGTCGGAGCTGTGGCTAGGGGTAGGGATGAGGGTGGGCCTATGGGTAGGGGGAGCTGTAGGGCCAGGGGTAGGAGTAGGACCAGAGGTAGTGTTAGGCGTAAGCCTGGGCGAGGGGTAGTGCTCGGAGTAGGGTTAGGTGAAGGGCTAGTGGTTGGCAGAGGCCCCCGAGCACTGTTAGGGTTAGGGCTCATGTTAGGCCTAAAACTAGTGGTAGTGGTAGGGGATGGCCGAGGGCTAGGTGTAGGTGTCATGGGAGGGCTCCGGGTAGTGTTAGGACTCGGAACGGATTTAAGGCTGGATTAGGATGTGGCTAAGGTTGGGTCCAGGGTGTTTTCATAGGACACGGGTTAGTGCTCTGGCTATGGTAGAGCAAGGTTTACTGGTCGGCGTCGGGCAAGTGGTAGGCCTCTGACTAGAGGGAGCACTGGGCGTTGGTCTAGGGCCCGAGCTAGGTCTAGTGGGAGCAGTACGCATAGCACTGGGGTAAACATAGGGCAAGGGGTGGGTTAGGGGTAAACCTCGGAGTAGGCTTTGGGCCAGGAATTGGAGTTGCGGCTTGGGGTAGGGATAAGGATGGGCCTATGGATAGGGGGAGCTGTAAAACCAGGTGTAGGGGTAGGACCAGAGGTAGTGCTAGGCGTAGGCCTAGGGCGATGGGTAGTTCTCGGGGTAGGGTTAGGTGAAGGGCTAGTGGTTGGCAGAGGCCCACAGGCAGTGTTACGGTTAGGGCTCATGTTAGGCCTAGGACTAGTGGTAGTGGTAGGGGATGGCCGAGGGCTAGGGGTAGGTGTCACGGGAAAGCTCCGGGTAGTCCTAGGACACGGAACGGATGTAGGGCTGGATTAGGGTGTGGCTAAGAGTGGGTCTAGGGTGATTTCGTAGGACACGGGTTAGTGCTCTGGCTAACGGTAGGGCAAGGTGTACTGGTCGGCGACGGGTAAGTGCTAGGCCTCGGACTAGAGTGAGCACTGGGCGTTCGTCTAGGGCCCGAGGTAGGGCTAGTGGGATTGTTCGGCGTAGCGCTGGGGTTGGCAAAGGGCAAGGGGTGGGTGTCGGGGTAAACCTCAGAGTAGGCCTAGGACCAGGAGTGGGAGCTGTGGTTAAAGGTAGGGATGGGGGTGGGCCTATGGGTAGGGGGAGCTGTAGGGCCAGGGGTAGGGGTAGGACCAGAGGTAGTGCTAGGCGTAGGCCTAGGGCGAGGGGTAGTGCTTGGGGTAACCTAACCCTAACCCTAACCCTAACCCTAACCCTAACCATAACCCTAACGCTAACCCTAACCCTAACCCTAACCCTAAACCTAACACCAACCCTAACCCTAACCCTATTTCTAACCCTAACCCTAACTCTAACCCTAACGCTAACACTAACCCTAACCCTAACCCTAACACCAACCCTAACCCTAACCCTAACCCTAACCTAACCCTAACCCTAACACCAACCCTAACCCTAAACCTAACCCTAAACCTAACCCTAACCCTAAACCTAACACAAACCCTAAACCTAACCCTAACCCTAACCCTAACCCTAACCCAAATAAAAGCAAGGTGTACTGGTCTGCGACGGGCAAGTTCTAGGCCTCGGACTAGAGGGAGCCATGCGCGTTGGTCTAGAGCCCGAGCTAGGGCTATTGGGAGTAGTAGGCGTAGCGCGGGGATAGGTATAGGGCAAGGGGTGGGTGTCGAGGTAAACCTCGGAGTAGGCCTAGGGCCATGAGTGGGAGCTGTGGCTCGGGGTAGGGATGGGGGTGGGCCTATGGGTAGGAAGAGCTGTAGGGCCAGGCGTAGGAGTAAGACCAGAGGTAGTTTTAGGTGTAAGCCTAGGGCGAGGCGTAGTGCTCGGGGTAGGGTTAGGTGAAGGGCTAGTGGTGGGCAGAGGCCCACGGGCAGTGTTAGGGTTAGGGCTCATGTTAGGCCTAGGACTAGTGGTAGTGGTAGGGGCTGGCCGAGGGCTAGGTGTAGGTGTCACAGGAGGGCTCCTGGTAGTCCTAGGACTCGGAACGGATTTAGGGCTAGATTAGGGTGTGGTAAGTGTGGGTCCAGGGTGTTTTCGTAGGACACGGGAAGTGCTCTGGCTATGGTAGGGCAAGGTTAGTGGTCGGCGACAGGCACGTGCTAGGCCTCGGACTAGAGTGAGCACTGGGCGTTGGTCTAGGGACCGAGGTAGGGCTAGTGGGAGCGGTAGGCGTAGCGCTGGGGTAGGCAAAGGGCAAGGGGTGGGTGTCGGGGTAAACCTCAGAGTAGGCCTAGGACCAGGAGTGGGAGCTGTGGCTAAAGGTAGGGATGGAGGTGGGCCTATGGGTAGGGGGAGCTGTAGGGCCAGGTGTAGGGGTAGGACCAGAGGTAGTGCTAGGCGTAGGCCTAGGGCGAGGGGGAGTGCTTGGGGTAACCTAACCCTAACCCTAACCCTAACCCTAACCCTAACCCTAACCCTAACCCTAACCCTAACCCTAACACTAACCCTAACCTAACCCCTAACCCTAACCCTAACCCTAACCCTAACCCTAACCTAACCCCTAACCCTAACCCTAACCCTAACCCTAACCCTAAACCTAACCCTAACCCTAACCCTAGCCCTAACCCTAACCCTAATTCTAATCATAACCCTAACCATAACCCTAACCCTAACCCTAACACCAACCCTAACCCTAACCCTAACCCTAAACCTAACACCAACCCTAACCCTAACCCTAACACCAACCTCAACCCTAACCCTAACCCTAACCCTAACCCTAACCCTAACCCTAACACCAACCTCAACCCTAACCCTAACCCTAACCCCTAACCCTAACCCTAACCCTAACCCTAACCCTAACCCTAACCCTAACCTAACCCTAACCCTAACACCAACCCTAACCCTAACCCTAACCGTAACCCTAATTCTAACCCTAACCCTAACTCTAAACCTAACCCTAACACTAACCCTAACCCTAACCCTAACACCAACCCTAACCGTAACCCTAACCCTAACCCTAACCCTAACCTAACCCTAACCCTAACACCAACCATAACCCTAAACCTAACACTAACCCTAACCCTAACCCTAAACCTAACACAAACCCTAACCCTAACCCTAACCCTAACCCTAACCCTAACCCTAACCCTAACCCAAATAAGGGCAAGGTGTACTGGTCAGCGACGGGCAAGTTCTAGGCCTCGGACTAGAGGGAGCCATGCGCGTTGGTGTAGAGCCCGAGCTAGGGCTAGTGGGAGTAGTAGGCGTAGCGCTGGGGTAGGCATAGGGCAAGGGGTGGGTGTCGAGGTAAACCTCGGAGTAGGCGTAGGGCCAGGAGTGGGAGCTGTGGCTAGGGGTAGGGATGGGGG
This sequence comes from Rhinolophus hipposideros, assembly GCF_964194185.1. Lineage (NCBI taxonomy): Eukaryota > Metazoa > Chordata > Mammalia > Chiroptera > Rhinolophidae > Rhinolophus > Rhinolophus hipposideros. The sequence continues at coordinate 80,162 of NW_027668966.1, read as the reverse complement.
TGAACATATGGGTAGGGGGAGCTGTAGGGCCAGGGGTAGGAGTAGGACCAGAGATAGTGTTAGGCGTAAGCATAGGGCGAGGCGTAGTGCTCGGGGTAGGGTTAGGTGAAGGGCTAGTGTTTGGCAGAGGCCCATGGGCAGTGTTAGGTTTGGGCTCATGTTAGGCCTAGGACTAGTGGCAGTGGTATGGGATGACCGAGGGCTAGGAGTAGGTGTCACGGGAGGGCTCCTGGTAGTCCTAGGACTCGGAACGGATGTAGGGCTGGATTAGGATGTGGCTAAGGGTGGGTCCAGGGTGATTTCGTAGGACAAGGGTTAGTGCTCTGGCTAACGGTAGGGCAAGGTGTAGTGGTCGGCGACGGGTAAATGCTAGGCCTCGGTCTAGAGTGAGCACTGGGCGTTGGTCTAGGGCCCGAGGTAGGGCTAGTGGGAGCGGTAGGCGTAGCGCTGGGATAGGCAAACGGCAAGGGGTGGGTTTCGGTGTAAACCTCAAAGTAGGCCTAGGACCAGGAGTGGGAGCTGTGGCTAGGGGTAGCGATGGGGTTGGGCCTATGGGTAGGGGGAGCTGTAGGGCCAGGTGTAGGGGTAGGAACAGAGGTAGTGCTAGGCGTAGGCCTAGGGCGAGGGTAGTGCTTGGGGTAACCTAACCCTAAACCTAACCCTAACCCTAACACTAACACTAACCCTAACAGTAACCCTTAACCCTAACCCTAACCCTAACCCTAACCCTAAACCTAACACCAACCCTAACCCTAACTCTAACCCTAAAACCTAACCCTAACCCTAACCCTAACCATAACCCTAACACCAACCCTAATTCTAACCCTAAACCTAACCCTAACACTAACCCTAACCCTAACCCTAACCCTAAACCTAACACCAACCCTAACCCTAACCCTAACACCAACCTCAAACCTAACCCTAACCCTAACCCTAACCCTAACCCTAACCCTAACACCAACCTCAACCCTAACCCTAACACTAACCCCTAACCCTAACCCTAACCCTAACCCTAACCCTAACCCTAACCCTAACCTAACCCTAACCCTAAGACCAACCATAACCCTAACCCTAACCCTAATTCTAACCCTAACCCTAACTCTTACCCTAACCCTAACACTAAATCTAACCCTAACCCTAACACCAACCCTAACCCTAACTCTAACCCTAAAACCTAACCCTAACCCTAACCCTAACCATAACCCTAACACCAACCCTAACCGTAACCCTAACACTAACCCTAACCTAACCCCTAACCCTAACCTTAAACCTAACCTTAACCATAACCCTAAACCTAACACCAACCCTAACCCTAACCCTAACCCTAACCTTAACACCAACCCTAACCCTAACCCTAACCCTAACCCTAACCTAACCCTAACCCTAACACCAACCCTAACCCTAACCCTAACCCTAACCCTAATTCTAACCCTTACCCTAACTCTAACCGTAACCATAACCCTAACCCTAACCCTAACCCTAACCCTAACCCTAACCCTAACCCTAACCCAAATAAGGGCAAGCTGTACTGGTCTGCGACGGGCAAGTTCTAGGCCTCGGACTAGAGGGAGCCATGCGTGTTGGTCTAGAGCCCGAGCTAGGGCAAGTGGGAGTAGTAGGCGTAGCGCTGGGGTAGGCATAGGGCAAGGGGTGGGTGTCGAGGTAAACCTCGGAGTAGGCCTAGGGCCAGGAGTGGGAGCTGTGGCTAGGGGTAAAGATGCGGTTGGGCCTATGGGTAGGGGGAGCTGTAGGGCCAGGGGTAGGAGTAGGTCCAGAGGTAGTGTTAGGCGTAAGCCTAGGGCGAGGCGTAGTGCTCGGGGTAGGGTTAGGTGAAGGGCCAGTGGTGGGCAGAGGCCCAAGGGCGTGTTAGGGTTAGGTCTCATGTTAGGCCTAGGACTAGTGGTAGTGGTAGGGGATGGCCGAGGGCTAGATGTAGGTGTCACGGGAGGGCTCCTGGTAATCCTAAGACTCGGACGGATTTAGGGCTGGATTAGGGTGCGGTAAGGGTGGTTCCAGTGTGTTTTCGTAGGACACGGGTTAGTGCTCTGGCTATGGTAGGGCAAGGTGTAGTGGTCGGCGACGGGCAAGTGCTAGGCCTCGGACTAGAGTGAGCACTGGGCGTTGGTCTAGGGACCGAGGTAGGGCTAGTGGGAGCGGTAGGCGTAGCGCTGGGGTAGGCAAAAGGCAAGGGGTGGGTGTCGGGGTAAACCTCGGAGTAGGCCTAGGGCCAGGAGTTGGAGCTTTGGCTAGGGGTAGAGATGGGGGTGGGCCTATGGGTAGGGGGAGCTGTAGGGCCAGGGGTAGGGGTAGGACAAGAGGTAGTGCTAGGCGTAGGCCTAGGGTGAGGGGTAGTGCTCGGGGTAGGTTTAGGTGAAGGGCTAGTGGTTGGCAGAGGCCCATGGGCAATGTTAGGGTTAGGGGTCATGTTAGGCCTAGGACTAGTGGTAGTGGTAGGCGTTGGCCGAGGGCTAGGGGTAGGTGTCACAGAAGGGCTCCGGGTAGTCCTAGGACACGGAACGAGTGTAGGGCTGGATTAGGGTGTGGTAAGGGTGGGTCCAGGGTGATTTCATAAACACGGGTTAGTGCTCTGTCTAACAGTAGGGCAAGGTGTACTGGTCGGCGTCATGCAAGTGGTAAGCCTCGGACTAGAGGGAGCACTGGGCGTTGGTCTAGGGCCCGAGGTAGGGCTAGTGGGAGCGGTAGGCGTAGCGCTGAAGTAGGCAAAGGGCAAGGGGTGGGTGTCGGGGTAAACCTCGGAGTAGGCCTAGGTCCAGGAGTGGGAGCTGTGGCTAGGGGTAGGGATGGGGGTGCGCCTATGGGTAGGGGGGGCTGTATGGCCTGGGGTAGGGTTAGGACCAGAGGTAGTGCTAGGCATAGGCCTAGGGCGAGGGGTAGTGCTCGGGGTAACCTGACTTTAACCCTAACCCTAACCCTAACCCTAACCCTAACCCTAACACTAACCCTAACCCTAATCCCTAACCCTAACCCTAACCCTAAGCCTAACCCTAAACCTAACCCAACCCTAACCCTAACCCTAACCCTAAACCTAATTCTAACCCTAACCCTAACCATAACCCTAACCCTAACCCTAACCCTAACACCAACCCTAACCTTAACCCTAACACTAACCCTAACTTAACCCCTAACCCTAACCCTAACCCTAACCTTAAACCTAACACCAACCCTAACCTTAACCCTAACCCTAACCCTAACACCAACCCTAACCCTAACCCTAAGCCTAACCCCTAACCCTAACGCTAACCCTAACCTAAACCTAACCCTAACCCTAACCCTAAGCCTAACCCTAATTCTAAACCTAACCCTAACCATAAACCTAACCCTAACCCTAACACTAACACCAACCCTAACCCTAACCCTAACCCTAACACCAACCCTAACCCTAACCCTAAGCCTAACCCCTAACCCTAACCTAAACCCTAACCCTAACCCTAACCCTAACCTAACCCTAACCCTAACCCTAACCCTAACCCTAACCCTAATTCTAACCCTAACCCTAACCATAACCCTAACCCTAACCTAACCCCTAACCCAAACCCTAACCCTAACCCTAACCACAAACCTAACACCAACCCTAACCCTAACCATAACCCTAACCCTAAACCTAACCCTAACCCTAACCCTAGCCCTAACCCTAACCCTAATTCTAACCCTAACCCTAACCATAACCCTAACCCTAACCCTAACCCTAACACCAACCCTAACCCTAACCCTAAACCTAACCCTAACACTAACTCTAACCTAACCCCTAACCCTAACCCTAACCCTAACCCTAACCATAAACCTAACACCAACCCTAACCCTAACCCTAACACCAACCTCAAACCTAACCCTAACCCTAACCCTAACCCTAACCCTAACCCTAACCCTAACACCAACCTCAACCCTAACCCTAACACTAACCCCTAACCCTAACCCTAACCCTAACCCTAACCCTAACCCTAACCTAACCCTAACCCTAAGACCAACCCTAACCCTAACCCTAACCCTAATTCTAACCCTAACCCTAACTCTTACCCTAACCCTAACACTAACACTAACCCTAACCCTAACACCAACCCTAACCCTAACCCTAACCCTAACCCTAACCTAACCCTAACCCTAACACCAACCCTAACCCTAAACCTAACGCTAACCCTAACCCTAACCCTAACCCTAACACAAACCCTAACCCTAACCCTAACCCTAACCCTAACCCTAACCCTAACCCACATAAGGGTAAGGTGTACTGGTCTGCGACGGGCAAGTTCTAGGCCTCGGATTAGAGGGAGCCATGGGCGTTGGTCTAGGGCCCGAGCTAGGGCTAATGGGAGCGGTAGGCGTAGCGCTGGGGTAGGTATAGGGCAAGGGGTGGGTGTCGAGGTAAACCTCGGAGTAGGTCTAGGGCCAGGAGTGGGAGCTGTGGCTAGGGGTAGGGATGGGGGTGGGCATATGGGTAGGGGGAGCTGTAGGGCCAGGGGTAGGAGTAGGACCAGAGATAGTGTTAGGCGTAAGCCTAGGGCGAGGCGTAGTGCTCGGGGTAGGGTTAGGTGAAGGGGTAGTGGTCGGCAGAGGCCCACGAGCAGTGTTAGGGTTAGGGCTCATGTTAGGCCTAGGACTAGTGGAAGTGGTAGGGGATGGCCGAGGGCTAGGGGTAGGTGTCACGGGAGGGCTCCGGGTAGTCCTAGAACTCGGAACGGATTTAGGGCTGGATTAGGGTGTGGTAAGGGTGGGTCCAGGGTGTTTTCGTAGGACACGGGAAGTGCTCTGACTATGGTAGGGCAAGGTTAGTGGTCGGCGACAAGCACGTGCTAGGCCTCGGACCAGAGTGAGCACTGGGCGTTGGTCTAGGGACCGAGGTAGGGCTAGTAGGAGCGGTAGGCGTAGCGCTGGGGTAGGCAAACGGCAAGGGGTGGGTGTCGGGGTAAACCTCAGAGTAGGCCTAGGACCAGGAGTGGGAGCTGTGGCTAAAGGTAAAGATGGGGGTGGGCCTATAGGTAGGGGGAGCTGTAGGGCCAGGGGTAGGGGTAGGACTAGAGGTAGTGCTAGGCGTAGGCCTAGGGCGAGGGGTAGTGCTTGGGGTAACCTAACCCAAACCCTAACCCTAACCCTAACCATAACCCTAACCCTAACCCTAACCCTAACCCTAAGCCTAACCCTAATTCTAAACCTAACTTTAACCATAAACCTAACCCTAACCCTAACACTAACACCAACCCTAACCCTAACCCTAACCCTAACCCTAACACCAACCCTAACCCTAACCCTAAGCCTAACCCCTAACCCTAACCCTAACCCTAACCCTAACCCTAACCTAACCCTAACCCTAACCCTAACTTAACCCTAATTCTAACCCTAACCCTAACCATAACCCTAACCCTAACCCTAACCCTAACACCAACCCTAACCCTAACCCTAACACTAACCCTAACCTAACCCCTAACCCAAACCCTAACCCTAACCCTAACCCTAACCCTAAACCTAACCCTAACCCTAACCCTAGCCCTAACCCTAACCCTAATTCTAACCCTAACCCTAACCATAACCCTAACCCTAACCCTAACCCTAACACCAACCCTAACCCTAACCCTAAACCTAACCCTAACACTAACCCTAACCTAACCCCTAACCCTAACCCTAACCCTAACCCTAAACCTAACACCAACCCTAACCCTAACCCTAACACCATCCTCAAACCTAACCCTAACCCTAAACCTAACCCTAACCCTAACACCAACCTCAACCCTAACCCTAACACTAACCCCTAACCCTAACCCTAACCCTAACCCTAACCCTAACCCTAACCCTAACCTAACCCTAACCCTAAGACCAACCCTAACCCTAACCCTAACCCTAACCCTAATTCTAACCCTAACCCTAACTCTTACCCTAACCCTAACACTAACTCTAACCCTAACCCTAACACCAACCCTAACCCTAACCCTAACCCTAACCCTAACCCTAACCTAACCCTAACCCTAACACCAACCCTAACCCTAAACCTAACTCTAACCCTAACCCTAACCCTAAACCTAACACAAACCCTAACCCTAACCCTAACCCTAATTCTAACCCTAACCCTAACCCTAACCCTAACCCACATAAGGGCAAGGTGTACTGGTCTGCGACGGGCAAGTTCTAGGCCTCGAACTAGAGGGAGCCATGGGCGTTGGTCTAGGGCCCGAGCTAGGGCTAATGGGAGCGGTAGGCGTAGCGCTGGGTTAGGTATAGGGCAAGGGGTGGGTGTCGAGGTAAACCTCGGAGTAGGACTAGGGCCAGGAGTGGGAGCTGTGGCTAGGGGTAGGGATGGGGGTGGGCATATGGGTAGGGGGAGCTGTAGGGCCAGGGGTAGGAGTAGGAACAGAGGTAGTGTTAGGCGTAAGCCTAGGGCGAGGCGTAGTGCTCGGGGTAGGGTTAGGTGAAGGGCTAGTGGTGGGCAGAGGCCCACGGGCAGCGTTAGGGTTAGGGCTCATGTTAGGCCTAGGACTAGTGGTAGTGGTAGGGGATGGCCGAGGGCTAGGGGTAGGTGTCACGGGAGGGCTCCGGGTAGTCCTAGGACTCGGAACGGATTTAGGGCTGGATTAGGGTGTGGTAAGGGTGGGTCCAGGGTGTTTTCGTAGGACACGGGAAGTGCTCTGGCTATGGTAGGGCAAGGTTAGTGGTCGGCGACAAGCACGTGCTAGGCCTCGGACCAGAGTGAGCACTGGGCGTTGGTCTAGGGACCGAGGTAGGGCTAGTAGGAGCGGTAGGCGTAGCGCTGGGGTAGGCAAACGGCAAGGGGTGGGTGTCGGGGTAAACCTCAGAGTAGGCCTAGGACCAGGAGTGGGAGCTGTGGCTAAAGGTAGGGATGGGGGTGGGCCTATAGGTAGGGGGAGCTGTAGGGCCAGGGGTAGGGGTAGGACCAGAGGTAGTGCTAGGCGTAGGCCTAGGGCGAGGGGTAGTGCTTGGGGTAACATAACCCTAACCCTAAACCTAACACCAACCCTAACCCTAACCCTAACACTAAACCTAACCCTATCCCGTAACCCTTACCCTAACCTAACCCTAACACTAACCCTAACCTAACCCTTAACCCTAACCCTAACACTAACCCTAACCCTAAACCTAACACCAACCGTATCCCTAACCCTAACCCTAACCCTAACTATAACCCTAACACCAACCCTAACCCTAACCCTAACACTAACCCTAACCTAACCCCTAACCCTAACCCTAACCCTAACCTTAAACCTAACACCAACCCTAACCCTAACCTAACCCTAACCCTAATTCTAACCCTAACCCTAACCATAACCCTAACCCTAACCCTAACCCTAACACCAACAATAACCCTAACCCTAACACTAAACCTAACCTAACCCCTAACCCTAACCCTAACCCTAACCTTAAACCTAACACCAACCCTAACCCTAACCCTAACCCTAACCCTAACACCAACCCTAACCCTAACCCTAAGCCTAACCCCTAACTCTAACCCTAACCCTAACCCTAACCCTAACCTAAAACTAACTATAACCCTAACCCTAAGCCTAACCCTAATTCTAAACCTAACCCTAACCATAACCCTAACCCTAACCCTAACCCTAACACCAACCCTAACCCTAACCCTAACCCTAACCCTTACACCAACCCTAACCCTAACCCTAAGCCTAACCCCTAACCCTAACCCTAACCCTAACCCTAACCCTAACCTAACCCTAACCCTAACCCTAACCCTAACCCTAACCCTAATTCTAACCCTAACCCTAACCATAACCCTAATCCTAACCCTAACCCTAACACCAACCCTAACCCTAACCCTAACACTAACCCTAACCTAACACCTAACCCTAACACTAACCCTAACCCTAACCCTAAACCTAACACCAACCCTAACCCTAACCCTAACCCTAAACCTAACCCTAACCCTAACCCTAACCCTAGCCCTAACCCTAACCCTAATTCTAACCCTAACCCTAACCATAATCCTAACCCTAACCCTAACACTAACACCAACCCTAACCCTAACCCTAAACCTAACCCTAACACTAACCCTAACCTAACCCCTAACCCTAATTCTAACCCTAACCCTAACACTAACCCTAACCTAACCCCTAACCCTAATTCTAACCCTAACCCTAACCATAACCCTAACCCTAACCCTAACCCTAACACCAACCCTAACCCTAACCCTAAACCTAACCCTAACACTAACCCTAACCTAACCCCTAACCCTAACCCTAAACCTAACCCTAAACCTAACACAAACCCTAACCCTAACCCTAACACCAACCTCAAACCTAACCCTAACCCTAAACCTAACCCTAACCCTAACACCAACCTCAACCCTAACCCTAACACTAACCCCTAACCCTAACCCTAACCCTAACCCTAACCCTAACCCTAACCTAACCCTAACCCTAAGACCAACCCTAACCCTAACCCTAACCCTAACCCTAATTCTAACCCTAACCCTAACTCTTACCCTAACCCTAACACTAACTCTAACCCTAACCCTAACACCAACCCTAACCCTAACCCTAACCCTAACCCTAACCCTAACCTAACCCTAACCCTAACACCAACCCTAACCCTAAACCTAACGCTAACCCTAACCCTAACCCTAAACCTAACACAAACCCTAACCCTAACCCTAACCCTAATCCTAACCCTAACCCTAACCCTAACCCTAACCCACATAAGGGCAAGGTGTACTGGTCTGCGACGGGCAAGTTCTAGGCCTCGAACTAAAGGGAGCCATGGGCGTTGGTCTAGGGCCCGAGCTAGGGCTAATGGGAGCGGTAGGCGTAGCGCTGGGTTAGGTATAGGGCAAGGGGTGGGTGTCGAGGTAAACCTCGGAGTAGGACTAGGGCCAGGATTGGGAGCTGTGGCTAGGGGTAGGGATGGGGGTGGGCATATGGGTAGGGGGAGCTGTAGGGCCAGGGGTAGGAGTAGGACCAGAGGTAGTGTTAGGCGTAAGCCTAGGGCGAGGCGTAGTGCTCGGGGTAGGGTTAGGTGAAGGGCTAGTGGTGGGCAGAGGCCCACGGGCAGCGTTAGAGTTAGGGCTCATGTTAGGCCTAGGACTAGTGGTAGTGGTAGGGGATGGCCGAGGGCTAGGGCTAGGTGTCACGGGAGGGCTCCGGGTAGTCCTAGGACTCGGAACGGATTTAGGGCTGGATTAGGGTGTGGTAAGGGTGGGTCCAGGGTGTTTTCGTAGGACACGGGAAGTGCTCTGGCTATGGTAGGGCAAGGTTAGTGGTCGGCGACAAGCACGTGCTAGGCCTCGGACCAGAGTGAGCACTGGGCGTTGGTCTAGGGACCGAGGTAGGGCTAGTAGGAGCGGTAGGCGTAGCGCTGGGGTAGGCAAACGGCAAGGAGTGGGTGTCGGGGTAAACCTCAGAGTAGGCCTAGGACCAGGAGTGGGAGCTGTGGCTAAAGGTAGGGATGGGGGTGGGCCTATAGGTAGGGGGAGCTGTAGGGCCAGGGGTAGGGGTAGGACCAGAGGTAGTGCTAGGCGTAGGCCTAGGGCGAGGGGTAGTGCTTGGGGTAACATAACCCTAACCCTAAACCTAACACCAACCCTAACCCTAACCCTAACACTAAACCTAACCCTATCCCGTAACCCTTACCCTAACCTAACCCTAACACTAACCCTAACCTAACCCTTAACCCTAACCCTAACACTAACCCTAACCCTAAACCTAACACCAAATGTAACCCTAACCCTAACCCTAACCCTAACTATAACCCTAACACCAACCCTAACCCTAACCCTAACACTAACCCTAACCTAACCCCTAACCCTAACCCTAACCCTAACCTTAAACCTAACACCAACCCTAACCCTAACCTAACCCTAACCCTAATTCTAACCCTAACCCTAACCATAACCCTAACCCTAACCCTAACCCTAACACCAACAATAACCCTAACCCTAACACTAAACCTAACCTAACCCCTAACCCTAACCCTAACCCTAACCTTAAACCTAACACCAACCCTAACCCTAACCCTAACCCTAACCCTAACACCAACCCTAACCCTAACCCTAAGCCTAACCCCTAACTCTAACCCTAACCCTAACCCTAACCCTAACCTAAAACTAACTCTAACCCTAACCCTAAGCCTAACCCTAATTCTAAACCTAACCCTAAACATAACCCTAACCCTAACCCTAACCCTAACA